>NW_007730926.1:0-81175 GCF_000696425.1 Galeopterus variegatus | reverse complement strand
CTCGCCACCTCCCGCGTTCGCCTGCAGGGCGGCGTGGGGTGTGGCGGGCGCCCTGCGGCGCCGCGCCCGGCACTTCGGGCTCCTCGGGAAGGCCCCGCTGCGTGGCCAGGCAGCCACTGGCGCACTTGTTCCCGCCGGGTGACTGGGACTCCTGGCTACGCTGCACCCGCTTCTCCAACTTTCTGGAGATCCCGTCGGTGGAAGCGCAGTTCCCTCCGTTCCAGGGGTTACAGAAACACACACATCGCCCGTTTTCAGCAGCACTGGGTTTCCAGCTGCCGCGCTCGACTCTGAATTTTGTTCCCAGGTGCTCGAAACTGCTATCCAGGACCGTGCCCTCCCACTGCCTCACGGAGGACTCTTTTTTTCGGAGAAGTAAGCTAAAACTAATTGACAAGATTTCAGGATTCAGGATCCTTTTCTCTGTAGGATAAATAGGTAAACTCACTCCGAAGTTAAGGCGAATACTCTGGTTGAGGTCCCTGTGTTTCTGTACCTTTAATAGTAAGATTCAGCCCAGTTTCAGACTGGAAAAGCTTTAAGTACAAACAACACACGTGACCACGTGTCTGCTTTAGTACCAAATTTATTTTTTTTAGTACCAAATTTAGTACCTCATTCAAATTTCTGCAGTATTTTTTCCCCTCTGAGCAGAAAGTTGTAAAGAATACCATCAAAATATATGCAAACAACTTACGTGGTGACCTAGGGGCGCATCTCCAAGTTCCAAGCTACTGTGTGGCTCTATCAGCACAGGATCCCTAATGGTTAGAAAATGTCTTTCGCTGTTCTGTTCCATTAGATTGCATTGACTATGGACTTGTCCTAATGCAACCAGCCAAAGCCAAGGATGGTGAAGACAAGATTTGGGACAGGCTAAAAACCATAGGAAATAAAAATGGAAAACTTGAAGGTGACCCTGAATCAGAGTGGACAAACAATTTTTAAAACCTTATTGTCCTGAGAAACAAATCTATAAATTCATTAATTTTGTTTTAAGGACTATCTCTAAATTCCTGGAAATTAGAGTTTCATTACACTCCTAGATCAGAAATAATATTGCCTTCTATGTACACTCCAACAGAGTACAGACTTTTTGAGAACAAGCTCCATTTCTAATTTATCTTTGATGCTTCATAATTCCCGTGTTGTGCTAGGTACTGTTGAAAGTACTAGCTGATCACCAAATGCATTTACTTCCATTCCTCAGGAAAGAGGCACATTGCATTCCCAGCCTCCCTTGCAGTTGTGGCCATTCAGGCTTACCCTATTAAAACACACACACACACACACAAAACTTACACAATCTTCCATGCCTTTTCCCCTAATGTGCCACATGCTGAAGATGGCAGAACTACGAACTAGGAGTCTAGGTCCTTGGGTCCCTGAATTACTACTTGGAGGAGAACCACCCATTAGTAATACCTGTTTTGGACTTTACATGAACAAAGTAAACTCTTCAGTTATGTTTAGGAGCTAGTTTTATCCTAAATAACATATAGCAGTTGGGATTCATAAATGAACAATACAGACAGATCCCTGCACTTGAGCTCACAGTCTACCTCATAGCTCATATCACAATCTGTAATCATCTTGTCTGCTCGCTTGCTTGTTTATTAGTTGGTTATCTGTTTCCCTAATTAGAGTAGGAACCTCATCTGTCTGTTCACTTCTGTATGCTCAGCATCTACTGTATTTCCTTTGGTGTAAACATGTTGACTAGAAACTTGAATAAATGAAAGAACACTGGGCTAAGTCAGGCATGATACCTGCCCTTATGGAACTTAACAGTTTATAGTAAATCACTAGTGAATATATAATTACTAATGTGTTAAGTATGATCAAAGAGTAGAGTTCTATGAGGCAATCTACATTAGATTATGAATTCAAGGATGGCTTTCCTGAAGAAGTAAGATTTAAACAGACCTGAAGGAAGAGTAGAAATTAGCCAAACTAAGTCAGTGAAGAACTTTCCAGGCAAAGTCTCTTCAGATTGGGGGAAACTTGGTGAGATTCAGGAAATAAAACAAGGTGTAGTTGAAAGTTAGAATCAAGGGGAACTGGTGCCTGTAAGGACAGAGAGCTAGGAACCAGATTATACAGAATCTTGTAGGCCATTCTGGAGGTTTGGGATTCATCCCAATAGCAGTCAATGGCAATCCACTGAAGAGTTTTAAGTAAGGGATGAAGTGATCAAATTGGAGATTAAAAAATTCCCTCCGTTGCATGTAGAATAGATTGGAGGGAACAAGAAAAGATGTGGGCAGAACAGTGAGGAATTTGGTTACAACAGTGCAGGATGACCAAGCAAGGTTGTGGAGATCATGCCCTGCACAAGAGGGCAAGTGGGGCTGAAGTCCAGCCCCAGCATTTGCTCAGGGGAAGGGGATCCTTTTTCTAATTAGCTAGGCCAGTGGTGGCAGTGGAGAAGAAGCAAAGTGGACAGATTTAAGAAATACTTTGGTGGCAGGATGGACAGTACTTAATGAATTGGAGTGAAAGTAAGAGAGAGAAAAGAGGTGATAAATGAATGCCCGGTTTCTGATAGGAGCCAGTGAATAGGTAGAAACACTGTTTGTGGAGATAGGCTAAAATGGAATAGGAGATTTGAGGGTGAGGGGTGTAGTTTTCAGTTTTAGATGAATCAAGTCTGAGATTTGACCTAACCCTGTTAGAAGGTATGATCTCCTTCCTCCTTTCATCAGAGGATAATTCATCCTCCTCCCTTGCTGGGTCTAGAACTTCACCCAAAATGTAATGGTGATGGGTATGAGGGGAATCTTGGGAAGTGAGCACTCCTACCCACTTGAAACTTCAAATATTAACTCTGACCTGGGGCAAAAATAGGGTAAGACTCTAGAGTAAAGCTGGTGCTCTTGGAAGATAAAAGCAAAGATACTATTTTTAGTTTTTTTATTGACAAGTACACAGGTGGTCCCAAGTTCATACAGTTTTTACATAAAATTATGAGTATATTTCCCTGTACATATGCCTCCTTTTGGTTTCTTTTCTTAATGTTGTTTGGTGCTTATACAATTATTTAAATAAGAAATTCAATCTCTGTACAGTATTAACTTGCATTTGACTCCTTGCAGTTTTCAAAACATTCAAATTCTATTCCTGAATTTCTGAAATGCCTATCATCCGCTAAATTTTAAAATCCAATGGGTTTTTCTTATACGTAATTGCTTTCCTGAGTTCATTTTGCTTCTCAGTCTACAATCTCACCTTCCTATCAATTACCCCTCACCATTTTTCCCTTTTATCTGTAACTTTGCTATATACTGGCTGCTTTGGCTTTTCTCTTTGGATAATTTTCCCACTTTGGTTCCAAAGACACAAATAATATCAAATAATAAGACTTTGATCTGGGTTTTAGCATCTTTGTTAGTATGCTTTATCATTGTCCTTTTTTTTTTTTACTTTTTTTGGCAGCTGGCTGGTATGGGGAACCAAACCCTTGACCTTGGTGTTACAAGGCTGTGCTCTAACCAGCTGAGCTAACTGGCCAGCCCTTTATCACTTTCCTTTTAAATTTAAATATAAATTCACTGTCTGTAACATGAAAAAAAAAATCTGAGTGGAATTTTAATTAATGCTGAGCATATTTGATTGATGTTAAAATCCAATATTAGTTAACATCAAAAATAATGTCATGTTCAATTGAATAAAAAACTACAGTGTCTCTAGTAGTCTTTCATGTGATCTTTAAATTCTATTAGCTTTCAAAACATTCCATCATATGACCCCTGACTTTCGTATGGGAGAAAAAAAATATTATTTTTCCCTCTATTCATCTTAGGTTCATTGGCTGGGACCCTGCAAATCAGACTGACAAAAAACATTAACAAGAGAAAAGCAAACATTTAACATGTGCCTCACATATACACATGGCAGTATTCAGTGATAAGTAATTCAAAGGGGTGGTTAGAACTTGGGTTTGTAGCAACTTACGAAAGAACAATAAATGTTTAGACAAGTAACAACAAAGGAAAAGGATTTTGAGTCTCTAGAGTATCAAACTTAGGAGGGTAAATATATGGGAGAACTAGTGGAAGATGAAGCTACTTAGTACAGTTTGTTGTGTAGATTCCTCTGGTGAGATCTCTGGGCTGATAAGGGTCTAGCATTGCCTCCAGTGATTAACTTCTGTCTCTCCTGGTAGAGAGGAGAGAGGGGACAACTTTACAAGTTTATGTCCTGCTTTTAGACAAATAGGGGGAGGGCAGAGAGCTTTTCTTACATATACTTCTTCTTAATGCCTTTAGTTCAAAATAATATACTGAAGTGGCATGTTTTGGGGTGGCAATTTCTGCTACCTTTTACTCTGCAACTAATTTCTCAATAGTAACGGTGATAATAGTTATTTATATAAAGATTGTTATGAGCCAGTAACAACAACTGAAATGAGGAAGTTTCTGTGATTTTTCCTGATTTATAGATGAAGAGCCTAAGACAAAGAGAATTTAGATAACTTGCTCAAGTCATACAGTTAGTCAATGGTGGAACCAGGATTACAATTTGGGAAGTCTGGCTCCAGAGCCCATATCCTAAACAACTAAGCTGTTCTTCCTCTGTAACAGTCTAGTCTATTTTTTTTTGTAACTGTGCGTGTCTTCCTCCCCTGATACACACATGTGGGCACTCACCTTCCAGCCCATTCCCCTCTCCAAATCCTCCCACTTCCTTTCTTTTATCCCCACACAACGTATCCAAACCAAGCCGATCCATACCTGCATGCCTCTGTTCATCTTTCAGCAATCCGAGCGCCCACTGCCCACAACCTTTCTTTTATTTGCTGTCCCCGAAGACTTCCCAGCCTTCAAAGACTGAAATTCCATCCCCTCCTAAAAGTTTTCTCTTTCTTCTAGCTCCAACAATACCATTTCCTCCTTTCTCTGTCTCCCAGCATCATCTACCTTATAAACATTATACCTAACTATATATCCACAGTGTTTAATCAGACTCAATTTTTGAAGACCAGGCATAGAAGAAAAGATAAGGCAGGTGACTTAATAAAAGATGAGAAACACTGATTAAACAGAGAAACATAATCAGTTTTCCTTAGACCACAGTAATGGCATGACTAATATAAGAAAGGCCATCTCCAAAGTAAATCAACTCTGCTTTCTTGCTTTTCATTGAAGAGGTTTGTAAGCTAATTTGATATTCCCCTTATACCAGTCAGCTTGTTTTTATCTTGTTTATTAAAAAAATAAATGAATAAAGTGTATCTTTAAACTCAGAGATTCTGCTCATTGTCTTTCAGCAAAAGTATCAATATATTGGACAGAGCACACAGAAGGAGAGCTTGATAGATTAAAAATTTAGATTTGGAAAAAAAAGATAAGCAAGCAAATCTGTATTGAATAAGAGACTGTAAGGTGTTATTTGACAAAGAGAACCTGCCAAACAATTAAATGTAGTTGTAAAAAAATATATATATTATAAACCTAGAGGCAGAAGTTAGAATAGAATTTTCCATGACTTTTAAACCATCCAATGCTAATGTTTTACAGAATAATAAAATTGAAAGCATACGCTCTTAAATGTCCATAGAATCTTTAAGTTATGTAATTCTCAAGGGGGGTAGAAAGTACTTACTTTTAAAACTTAGTACTATTCTCTACTTTACTGTACATTGTTGTAATTTTTCCTGTAAAGTCACACTAATAATAGCTACTACTTATTAGGTATTTACCTTGTAAGAAGCCCTTCATAAGCATTAAGTCACTTAATCCTTACACAACTCAGTGATGTATATATTATTATTATTACTTTTTTACAGATGAGAAAAAAAAAAAAAGGTTAGAGAAGTTCAGTCAATTGCCCAAGGTTACAGTGTGGCAGAACCAAACATATATCTAAGTTTATCACTTGCCAAAGTTCATGTATGCTCTTAACCATTGTTTCATCCTGTTTCTTTCTTCTTAGTCACATATTTGTATATATCCATTCGAAAATGCCTTTTCACTAATATTGTGCCATAATTATTTTAGGGCAGGGCCATAGCTTCCCTTTCTTTTGAAACTACCTTCAACAACCAGTACATTGAACTGAGTGTTAAGTGTTAATGATTAAATTGGCATTCATCTTTCCAATGAGGTCAGCTTTTCCCAAAGAATTTAAAAATGGGATTTTAAAAAATTAAGTGCCTGCCTTTTAAGGAAATTGAATTTGTAGTTTAAAACCTTCTGGAAAAAGAAATTTCTAGGCACAGATGGTTTCACTAGTAAATTCTGTAAAACATTTAAAGAAGATATAACACCAACATTATCTTTTTTTGACAAAAGAGGAGGGAACACTTAACTCATTTTATGAGGCCAGAATAACCCTGAAATCAAAACTAGACAAAAACAGTACATACAAAAAAAGAATTGCTGACCAACATCCTTCCCAAACATATACATAAAGATCTTCAGCAAAATACCAGCAAATCAAATTCAGCAATATATAAAAGAATAATGCACCACAACCAATAGGGGGTTCATCCTGGAAATGCAGGCTCATTCAATATTAGAAAATCAAGTAACATAATTGATCACACTAATATACTAAAAAAGAAAACTACATAATTATATCATTTGATGCAGAAAAAGAATTTGACAAAATTCAACATCCATTCATTATAAAAACTCTCAGCAAACATCCTCAACCTGATAAAGGATATCTTCAAAAAAACCAATTATAGCCAACTGTATTAGTCCATTTATGTTGCTATAACAGAATACCTGAAAATGGGTAATTTATAAGGAAAAGAGGTTTATTTGGCTTACGATTCTGGGACAGCTGCATCTGGCACGGGCCTCAGGCTGCTTCTACTCATGGTGGAAAAGTGGCAGGGAGCTGGCGGGTACAAGCAGGTCACATGGCGAGAGGAAGCAAGAGAGAGAGGAGATGCCAGGGTTCTATTAAACAACCAGCTCTCGCGGGAACTAATAGAGTGAAAACTCACTCATGAATCCCTCCTCCCCCAGGCAGAGCATTAATCCAGTCATGCGGGATCCGCCCCCATGACCCGAACAGCTTCCAGCACTGCCACAATGGGGATCAGAGTTCCACGTGAGTTTTGGAGGGGACAACACAAACAAACTCCATCACCAACATCATATTTAATGACAAAAAAATGAATGCTAAGATCAGAAACAAGGTAAGGATGTCTATTCTCACGACTCCTATTTGACATCATACTGGAATTCCTTGCCAATATAATAAGGCAAGGAAAAGAAATAAAAGGCACATAAAATGGAATGGAAGAAGGAAACTGACCTTATTCACAGACAACATAATTGTCTATGTAGAAAATCCCTAGGAATTTACAAAAAAAGTCCTAGAACTTACAATTGAGTTTAACAAGCTCACAGGATAGAAAGTCAATACCTGAAAACGAGTTGTATTTTCATAAATTATCAATATACAGTTAGAAAACAAAGCCTTAAAAATACTATTGAAAATAGAGCCAAAAAATGATATACTTGGTTATAAATCTAACAAAACATATACACAACCCATATGCTGAAAATACCAAAATGCTGATGAAGGAAATCAAAGATCTGAAAAATGGAGAGACATATGTTCATGGATTGGATGACATTGTAAAGATGTTGATTGATCTGTAGGCTTAGTGCAATTCCAATTCTGTGGCTATAAACAAGCTGTTTCTAAAATTTATATGTAAAGGCAACATAACTAAAATAGAACGATTCTTTAAAAGAAGAATAAAATTGAAGGAATCAGAATATCCACTATTAAGACTATAAATATAAAGTTACAATAATCAAGACAGTGTAGTATTGGCTAAGCGATAGACATACAGATTACAGAACAGAATAGAAAGTACAGATATAGACTCATAAAAATATATCCAATTGATTTTTGACAAAAGTGCAAAGGCAATTCAGTGAAGAAAGGATAGTCTTTTCAAGAAATGATGTTAAAATGGGCCGGGCCGTGGCTCACTTGGCAGAGCATGGTGCTAACAATACCAAGTCAATGGTCAAAATCCCCTTACTAATCATCTTAAAAAAAAAAAAAAGAGAGAGAAACGATGTTAAAATAATTAAACATCCGTATGTGAAAGAAAAAGAGCCTTAATCTAAACATCACACTTTATACAAAAATTAACTAAAAATAAATCATAGATCTAATTATAAAATTTAAAGCTACAAAACTTTCAGAAATAAACATAGGAGAAAATCTTCATGAGTTGAGGTTAGGCGAAAAGTTCTTAGACATAATACCAAAGCATGAGCCATAAAAGAAAAATATTGATAAATTGAACTTCATAAAATTAAAAATTTTTGCTCTATAAAAGATACTGTTAAGAGAGAAAAAAAAAAAGACAAGCTACAAAATGGGAGGAAATTTTGAAAATCACATATTTGACCAATGACTTGTATTTAGAATACATATTTTTTAAATTCTCAAATATCAACAGTAAAAAACCCAAACAACCCAATTAAAGTATTGGTGAAAATCTTAAATAGTCACTTCACAAAAGAGGATGTACAATGGCAAATGAACATAAGGAAGGATGTTCAACATCATTACCCATTAAGGAAATGTGTGAAGGTTAATTCTAGATGTCAACTTGATTAGATGAAGGAATGCTGGGAAACCTGGTAAAGCAATCTTTTCAGGTGTGTTCATGAGGGTGTTTCCAGCAGAGATTAGTATGAGAGTCTGAGTGGCCTGGGTGTCAAAGACCCACCCTCAGTGTGGGTGGGAACCATCCAATCTGCTGGGGGTTTGGAGAGAACAAAAGATAGAGGAAAGAGGTGAAGCTCTCTCTTGATCCACTGAAGCTGGGATACAGTCTTCTCTCCTGTCCGTGGACATCAGAGCTCGAGACTCTTCAGCTTTTGGGTTCCAGAACTTACACCAAGGACACCATCAGCTTCCCTGGTTTTGAGGCCTTTGGACTTGGACCGAGCCACGCTAGCGGAATCCAGTTTATACACGGCCTATCGTGGGACTTTTCTTCATAGCCACGTGAGCTAATTCCTCTAATAAATCCCTCTCATATGATTATAATATATCCTATTGATTCTGTCTCTCTGGAGAACCCTGACTAATACAAAATGCAAATTAAAACCACAATGAAATACTACTACACGCCTATCAGAAAGGCTAAAATAAAAAATGCTAAGAACATCAAGTGCCGTAGAGGATATAGATCAATCTGAACTCTCATATATTGTGGGAGGAATGCAAAATGGTACAGCAACACTGGAAAACAGTTTGGTAGTTTCTTATAAAGTTAAACACTTAGCGTGTGACCCAGCATTTCTACTCATGGATATTTACCCTAGGGAAATTAAAACTACGTTTACACAAATACCTGTACACATATGTTTATAGCAACTCAGTTCATTTTCCCTGAAAACTGGAAACAATTAATAGTTTGTCTTTCATTGGGCAAATGGGTAAACAAACTATGGTACACATATACAATGGAATAGTGCCCGGCAATACAAAAGAACAAATTATTGATACATGAAATGACTTGGATGAGTTTTAAAAGCATTATGATGAGAAAAAGAATATAGTCTCAAAAGGTTTTATACTGTATAATCCATTCTATGACATTCTCAAAACTATAGCGACAATAACATCATTGGTTATCAGCTGTCATATGTTGAAGTAGGAGGTGTCTATAAAGGGATAGTACAAGAGAATTTGGGGGGGGATGATGGACATGTTCTGCATCCTGATTATGGTGGTGGTTATGTAAATCTGCATACATGTGTTAAAATTCATAGAACTGTTGACAAAAATAAGTCAATTTTACTCTATGATAATTTTTTTTAAAAAACTCTACTTTCAACACCACCAGATATCAATATTACCTCTATGAGACTACTAAATCAGAATTCACTGGATATAAGGTGAAGAGATATGATTAATTCTAGAGATTTTTCTTTTATAATCAAAAAGCAGCAAAGATTTGCTACATAAAGCAGTAGAAAAATATGCGTAGTATTGGCAGGAAGAGGATCTGGTTAATAAAGAAGCTACCATCATCCAGCTCGGCCATGGATTGAATTTTCTGGATAATTACACACTTTCCACTCACCTGTAAGTAAGCAAGACTCTTAAAGTGCATAACGATTTAACTGCAATGAGTTACATTTTTTGGAAGTCTCCATTAACACTTACATACTTTCAAAGCTCTTTTTAGTGATTTACCACTTTCAACCTGAGTTTTTGTCATTTCTTAACACACCATTCATAATCCTGAGGGAATCCGTTACATAGTGGAAGAAGTCAACATTATTTTCTTTTTACAATATCACCACTAATGTTTACCTAAGTAAAGTCCTTTAATTTTTTGAAATATTTAAGAAAATATTGAATTTATTATGGAATAATAATTTAGACTTTATCTTGTAATAAATAACGTTTTCTCTTTAGCTGGAAAACTTGATTATAATTTCTTTACATTTTCAGTTTTTAAAGTTGTAATTGTAATTATATTAATTTAAAACTACCTTTTGAAACTAGGTAAACAAACAGTGTTCATCCATCTGATGGATTACTACGTAGCCATAATAAAACATGAGGACATTTTTAATGTCCTGGTATAGAATGATTTCTAATATATATTAGGTGTGAAAAGCGAACTTTGGCATAGTGGGCATAATATGCTATCATTTATGTAAAAAAGGGGAGAAATGTTTATAAATATATATACACACACATAGATACATACATGTGTATTTACTTAAAGGACTGTCTCTGGAAGAATACAGACGAATTGGAGAATTAGGTAGTTCAGGGGTGGGAGTTGGAATATATCACTGGTGACCATTTTACGCCATTTACATATTGAACCTTGTGAATGCATTACCTATTACAGAAATTAAAATCAGAAATTACTCTTTTTTCTTTTTCAGTAAGAAGTATCTACATTTAAAAAAAATTAATTGCCTGGGAAAAGAATAAACAATGATTCAGTTTCTTTATTGGGGCCTAATATTCTCACTTATTAGCTATCACAGAAGGATAAATTTCTCATTGTAGGCATTTGTCTGATCTTTTTTTTCATCATAAAAAGAATGCCTAAAGTGTGTAGGATCCTTCAAATACTCTTAATACCTTGCTCCTCAAAGTGTTGTCCAAGGAGCAGCAGCATTGGGAGCTGGTTAGAAATGTAGAATCCTTGTCCCCACCCCAGACCTACCGAACAGAGTCAGGACTTAAACAAGAACCACTTCTCTACCCGTCCCCTCCCCCAGGAGCAGCAGCATTGGGAGCTGGTTAGAAATGTAGAATCCTTGTCCCCACCCCAGACCTACTGAACAGAGTCAGGACTTAAACAAGAACCACTTCTCTACCCGTCCCCTCCCCCACTTCCACAAGGGATCTATATGAACTTTAAAGTGTGAGAAGTACTTCACCAGCAGGCATGTGGAGTCGGATGAAGACAGTGCCAATAGCCCTTGGATATTAGGCAAATTGATGGGCCTTTGGGGTAGAAAGCAAAAGGGCATTGATCAGGCTTCCATGAAGTTTACAGAAGAAACAATGGGAATCTTAGAATAACCTAGAACCTGAGGTCAAAAGGGAAATCCTACCTCCTGGGTATAAATAAAAATGTAATATATTTTCTACTTAATCTGTAAATAACCCAATAATGCAAATAAAATCATCACTGGGTCCAGCAAAAAGATGTATCCATTAGCTGTTCAAAAGCCAAACCAAAATAGACTAAAGCTCGTTATAAGCATCTATCCACTTTCAATCAAATCTCACTGCTTCTGCTTTTTTTCTCATCCCAACAGTAAGAATGCCTGTTCTGAACTGGAAGTCAAATCCTGTCACTCCTGGTTCTACACCTTCAATGGTGCTATGGTTTGAATGTGTCCCCCAAAGTGCATGTGTAGGAAACTTAATTCCCAAAGTAACAGCGTTGGGAGGTAGGGCCTAATAAGAGATGATTACATCATGACAGCTCTGCCCCCATGAATGTCATTATCTCGGAAGTGGGTTAGTTATCTTGGGAGTGGGTTAGTTATTGGGAGAGTGGGCTTATTATAAAAGTGAGTTCAGCCTCCTCTTGTTCTCTTGCTCTCTCACGCACTCTCTTGCATTTCTGTCTTCTGCCATGGGATGAGGCAGCAAGAAAGCCCTCAACAGATGTGAGCCACTTGACCTTGGACTTCCCAGCCTCCAGAAATGTAAGAAATAAATTTCTTTTCTTCATAAATTACCCAGCCTGTTGTATTCTATTATAGCAACAAAAAAATGGACTGAGACAAATGGCTTCCTATTTTACTCAGAATAAGAGCCAGAGCCCTAGCACAGACCTACGAGGCTCTACACAACATTGCTCCTCCTGAGGTCACTTAGCTGCTCCTCCTCTTCTTTCCCTGGCTTGCTCAGTTCTAGCCACACTGCCCTCCTTGCTATTTCTTCCTCTTTTTTTTGTTGCTATTGAGTACTAAGTCTTTTATTATTATTGCTATTTTATTTTTATTGAAGCATTATTGATTATTCATATTTTGGAGTTGCAACATTGACTACCATCGATCCTTGCTATTTCTTGAACTTCCAGATCTTTGCACTTGTTCTCTCTGCCTAGGATCCCATTATACCAGATAACCCATAGCCCACTTCCTTCAGGTCTCTGCTCAAACGTCATCTGATAAGCAAGGCCTTCCTTGATTGCCCTATATAAAATAGCTACTCCCCTCTCTTCTGTCCTCTTTACCCTGCTTTATTTTCCCCCATCACTTATCACCATTTTTCACACTATTTATTATTTTGATTTTTCTGTTTGTTTTTTCCCTCTAAATTATCAGCTCCACCCAGGGTTCTATCCCTGTACTGGCCAGCTGCCAAATATATATATAAAATAAAAGCTCCTCAAAGGCTGGAACTTGTAGTTACTGCCATATCTCTAGTGCCTAAAAAAGGGATAGTTAATGAATGAATTAATGAACAAAACAACAAGTGAACAAACAAACAAATTATCCTGTCTTCATTTGTGCAAGCTATCATAACAAAATACCATAGACTGGGTAGCTTAAAGAATAGAAATTTATTTCTTACAGCTCTGGAAGCTGGGAAGTCCAAGAGCAAGGTGCCAGCTGATTCGTTTTCTGGTGGGGGCTCTCTTCCTGGCTTGAAGATGCCTTCTCACTGTGGCTTCACATACCTTTAACTTGGTCATGCTCACAGAGAGGGAGATTTCTCTCTCTCTTCCTCTTCTTATAAGGCCACCAATCCCATCGTTTTAGGATCCCACCAGTATGACCACATTTAACCTTAATTACCTTTTGAAAGCCATCAAATACCATCACATTGGGGATTAGGGCTTTTTTATATCCACTTGGGGGAGTGACACTAGTCAGTCCATAGCACATCCCATAACTAGTTCACCCCTTTCATTACCAAAAAAATTCCCCCCCTCAGGCTGCATTTTGTTTTTAGTTTTTATCTCATTTGTATTAGACCGTTTCTGTTGCTTATAACAAAATACACAGAACTGTGTAATTTGTAAGAAAACAAAATTCATTGCTTACAGTTTCAGAGGCTGGGAGGTCCAAAGTCCAGAGGACACATCTGATGAAGGTCATCCTTGGTGGTGGCTTTACAGCAATGCAGGGGTCTCACATGGTAGACACTGGCAGAGCAGAGGGAAGGAAACTCTCATGTGTTCTCCTTTAAAGCCCTCAGAACCACACCCCTGACCACCATTCTTTTTATTTTATTTTATTTTATTTTTTATTAGCATATTCATTGTTACAAATCATACCTATTCTCTATGCCCCTTGTCTAATCTCTCCCCTTCTCTCTCCCCTTCCCAGTCCCTCTTCCCCTCCCCCTCACCCCTCTAATAACCATAGATTTGTTCTCTCCATCTGATAGATTAACTGCTGATAGTTTCTTGCCTAGATGATCTGTCCAGTACTGAGACAGGTGTGATCAAGTCCTCCCCTATTATTGTAAATCAGATTCAGGTGCTTCTTCTATTACTCTGGAGTGTGCTTTGTGAAGAGAGAGGACCTCTTTTTTTTTTTTTTTTGGTCTCTGCTAGTGCCTCTCTTTGTGTCAATGCAGTTGAGTGTCTGGCATGACATCTGCACAGTGGCTGTGACTGCTGCTATAGAGACTAGCCACTTTTGCGGCAGCCATGGCAATTGCAGTGGCAATGGTACCTGCATGAAAATGGTGTTTTTGGTGTGCTCTTCACCTGGTTGCAGCTGGGTTTGGCTTCCCCCAGCTCCATACCTCAGGAGCCCTGCAGAGCCTAGGGCAGTGGCAGCAGCTGGCCGGGTTAGGCTTCCCCTGTCTCCACAGTTCAGGACCCCAGGGGGGCCCTGGTTGCCCACCATTCTTAATCCATTCAGTATGGCATGGTCCTACAATCTAATCACCCCTTCAAGGGCCCACCTTTCAATTACCATAATAGGACTTCCCATCCTAAACAATTACAGTGGGGATTAAACTTCTAATATATGGACTTTGGGGGACACAATTCGGTCAATCCACAGCATCATTCAAGGCTGCATTTGGCATTTATTTTAACATAATTTCCTATGAACAAAAATTCTACATCCAGGGATTGTGTCGTTTGATATGATTTGCCTTGGGCAAGTATAGGAGGGGCTCTGGACAAGGAGAGGTAGGGGGCTTGCACTAGGTCTCTCACAGTCAAGGACAGATGTTCTTGAATGTATATTTTTAAATATTGAAGGAAAATTCAGGGTGTTTGTTGCAGTTACTGCTCAGTCTCTCATCTTCCTTGACTTGGAACTTCAATGAAATGCCACTTAATAAAATATTAGTTGCAGCCACTCTGAAATGCTACATGTCCACACCATACTATAGTGTAGAAATCCTTCCTGTTTGCCAATTGCTTCTGCAGTTATGTAAGCATTAGGAACAACTTAAAAACTCATTTAAGCAAACTTTACAGGGTAAAGTCCTAGTACTATAAATCTCCTCACTGTAGGAACTGGTTTTCTGGCCACTGGAATCATCCATAGACTTGTTTCGACACACAGATATCCAGACCAACAAAAATTCTCCCCTAACCAAAACTCTAAATCAGGCTCCTCTGAACTCTCTTCTGAACTGGGCCTCAGTCCTGGCATATAGAAACCACTGACTGTCAGTACAAATGATTTCCACCACCCCCTACTTCCCCCCACCCAACTATGAGACTTGAAGAGACACTGTTAATGCCTAAGTGTCACACTTAGTGTCTTAGTTTCTAACACCTCAAGTCCACATCCTTAGGATGACAACTTCACTCCCTCTTAAGTTCCTGTCTGAGGAAGTTCAGTACCACTAGGAGAATTTACTTACTACTTGCTCTAGCCCAAACCTGGGGATAGGCAGATAGGCCCCTGTACCCCACTTAGAGAAGTTAATTTAGAAGCTTGGAATTATAAATCCTTTCTCTGATCCTTTGAGGTGTAAATCTTCTACCACCCAGAACTGTCTTCTCAAAACCTGAGAACTATCTCTTTGAAAAGCAAACATTCAAAAAGATAATTCTCACTCCTGATCTTGTCCCTGTGGGAGGGGAAGGGCCTATTCCTAGTGAACGCTGTGCTCTGACTTGCACCACAATCTCTCATATCATGAAGATACCAGAAGTATGTTTCTCCTCTGGATAAGCACCAATTAACAAACCACACAGCCCAGTCATACAGACCAGTGCCCCTCTCACACCCCTCAGCACCTTTCCTTCAGCACACGCCAGCCTTTAAAAAGTTTCCTGCTTTTCATTCCAGGGAAATTGAGTTCAGTTCACACTGGACCCTCTTCCCTATTGCAATAGTTATTAATGAATAGTATCTACCTCAGTATATATTTGATCTATCTTTAACTGCTAACTATTCACTTTAACTAGTGTCCAACTTTGTTTATCTTTGATAAGACCAACCCCAGAGATTCTGTTTCACTGGATTTGGAAAGGAGCCTAGGTATCAAGATTTTATAAAAACCTCCAAGAAAGAATCTTCTGATGCTGAGTCAGAATTGAGAATAACTGCTATAGGACAATGGTCCTTAAAGTGGGGATTATGGACCAAAGGCATTAAAATCACATGGGAATTGTTAGAAATGCAAATACTTCCCACCTCACCCCCTTAAACTACTAAACCTGAGACTCTGGGGGGGTGGGTCCCAGCAACCGTGTTTCAACTGCCCACCTGGTAATTCTGATGCACTAAACTTTGAGAACCACTGCTGTAGGGGGTAAATTTGTTCCATGTAATATAATTAGGACTTGGTTAGTTGTTAACTGTGACTTGGAGCTCGTTATGTCAATAAATATTAACCTGAAGAATGTGTCTGCAAAATTTCCTCCTCCTGCTCCACTCCCTCCCCTTCCTTTTTCTCCACTATTTTTTCTCTAAAATGTGAACAAGAAGGATCTTAGCTTACCAAAAGTCTTGGAAATTGCCATTTATCTTTGAAATTATAAAAAAATTGTTAAACTTCACTGACCATATTGGCCATTGAAAAGGGTGAGTAGAATCTAGAGCTCATAAAAGAGAATCTCATCCTCCCTCCCTTTAAAAACCCGTAAGTATCCTAAAATATGCCCTTTGGCTAACATTTTGTAATTGGATATATGTTTCAGAGAGAAAGACTGGGAGAGAAAAATGATGGCATTTATATATGTTTGTCTTTTCTTTCTACTTTTACAGCTGAAGATTAAGTGTGTTTGGTTCCAGAATTTGTAACCCAGGCCTTTGTCAGCCTCTTGCTTCTTAACTACCAGAGAGCGGGAGGTATGCTGGGGAAGCAGACAATCATTCATTCCCTGGAGGGAGTAGAGAAGGTCATTGAGAGAGGGCAGATGGAAAATAACTGTAGCTTTCACTTTCTACTCCAGCCAGCAACAAACAGTTATGGCTCTTTTAATTTATCCCTTCATCTCATTTGCAAATGGAAAAAACACATTCTACAAAAAAAAGTCTCTGTTTCTGGAAGAACTTGTTTTAGAAAAAACAAAGGTATGAGGAAGCTTCATTTGGGGGAAATATATTCTCTTTTTTTTGTTGTTAAATGTTTATGAAGTTTTGCAGAATATATGATATGGTAAAATAAATGAACAAATATTTACACGCAAACACACGCACACGCAAACACACACAGAAGTTTTGCAGAATATATGATATGGTAAAATAAATGAACAAATATTTACACGCAAACACACACACACGCACACGCAAACACACACACACACAGTATTCTTTCAAAGCATCTAGGCATAGAAAATAATCCTGAACTTGGAAACAAATAGATTTTGGCAAGAGAGATATCTCTTTGTATATCTTACACTGCAATTTCTATCCTGTAAGCACGCACTAGCTTCTAGAGTCTCGCCTCACTTTGGGACAAACTAACCATGTATTTTGAGGAGATGCCATTCCTGAAAAGCATCAAAAATGTATTTCCTTTAAGAATTATTCAGATTCAGTTGCTCTTCAAGTGACCAAAAGTGTTTCTATGAAATTACTTAGTTTTCACTTGTATCGATGCCTCTTTTAATTGGCTTAGAAACTCTTCAATGAATGCCCACAAAGAGTCTCAAATCTGGCTTGGAGTACCATGGCCTCATTTGCCTGAGCATTAGAGCCAACAGGCCAAACCAGTCTCCCAGAGTCTGTCTCTCTTCCCACTTCCTCACCCCAAAACATGTTTTATAAGACAAAGGTTAGTTCAATTGGAAGGGGCGGGGATGGTTTCTTCTTGTTTGTTAAAGTTAATTATTTCCTTGTACTTTCTCTTCAATAATATTATCCACCTACCCCACCTTGAAATCCTAGAGCCATTTCTACAAGGTTCATTACTCCACTTCATTAAGCAACAGGTCCTGCTGACTAAAGGCTTAAAAAAACTAGTTGCAGTCAGTGACAGTTTTAACAGAATTTCCTAACTCCAGTTTGTGACATGCCCATGAACTTTCCACATAAAAAAGTGGTGGTAGGGTAGAAAATTCTAATCTTTTTGAAACTTTGTGACTGTCAAAATTCATGGGTAGAAGAGGCTGGAGAAGAAATCCTTGATCTGTAACTCAATATAGGTATATGTTTTATTTGTACACACTGGTCTGTTGGCTTGCTTGGCTTTTATAAAGTACTACATACCACATGCTGTGGGAGATACATCTCATGGGAAAATACGTGAGACAAGGTACCAGTTCCCCAAAAGCTGACAATGGAGTCAGAAGGGAGGATGTAAACACGTAAAAAAGCAATTAACTGTGAAGCAGGATGAAATAAGTGATAATATGGAGATTTATGAATAGAGCTAAGGGAGCAAAGCAGCCGAGGGTAAGATTTATGCAGCAGTACCAAGTGGTGGGCAGATCTCGGGTTCAAAGACACACACAACCCCAAGACGGGAAAGCAAGACTAAAAATGGAAAGGATTAAATAATATATGTAACGTATATGGAAGTCCTGGGCACATGGTTTCACCCAGTGTTATAAGAAGTAGTTGGCATTTAATTTGGTCTATGGAGGATAAGAAAATTTTGAAATGGGGAGAAGAATGTTCCAGGCCAAGGGAACAGCATGGAGACAGAGTTGACAGTTTGAGGCTCAGAAGTAAGGTGGGGAATGAGGAGTTGATGGTGTGCTTCCAACTAACAGTGCCTGGAGAGAGAAAACAGGAGACAAAATGTTGTATTAAAGAAAGCACCAGGAGCTTTGTGTAACATGCTGTGGAGTTTGGAGGAAATGAAGAAAAAGGTGGTTATTTTATGTCCCCTTCAAACATATCACCACCTTCTCTCTGATCCACTTGGTCTGGTCAAAATTGCCAAAGGAGAGTAAGGAAATCAGCATGTCACAACAAACAAGGATATGTTTGTAGTGCCCCAGTGTCCTAATTAATGGCTTGTGAAACAGCAAATCACCTCTATTGCCCAGACCCCTGTTCTACCAGTGCCACCACCTCTTCCACTCATCCCAGCAGCATTAACTCCACCTCCATCATGTCTGACCTGCCCATCCCCAACCCCTCAACTCTGCTGCTTCAGTCTTTTTTTTTTTTAAAAGATGACCGGTAAGGGGATCTCAACCCTTGGCTTGGTGTTGTCAGCACCACGCTCAGCCAGTGAGCAAACCGGCCATCCCATATATGGGATCCGAACCTGTGGCCTTGGTGTTATCAACACCGCACTCTACCGAGTGAGCCACAGGCCGGCCCTGCTGCTTCAGTCTTGACCTGCTGGTATTCCAGGCTGGTGTTCCACACCATCACCAGCCCACACTGCCCGAGTCACACCATGGCCACCAAGCACAGTGAAGTAAACTCATGCTGAGGAAGTATGTCAGAAAGTGGCTGCATACTGTCCTGCCAGTGAATGCCATCCTTTGTTCACTAAGGAAATCTATGGAAAAGACACATGCCAGTGGCTGGATCCAGATGGTTCCTGGTACTCAGTAATCTCTATTAAAAGTGAGTTTTAATTGTTCGTGAGCTCTTGATTAAAATCAACTCTCTCACTTTTTGTTATGTGAGTCTTCATAAGTCAATTTTCTCAATAAGTGACATAAAGAACATCAAGGAGCAACGGGGGGTGTTGTCAGATTTGAGCCTAAATGCTTAATGTTTTCTACCACAGCCTTCATTACCATTTTGGTATTATTTTTAAAGATAACAAATGTGTGATATTCCTGATTAGAAAGATGATACATATACATTACGTAAAATTTGGAAAATATCAAACTCTCTCACATTCAAAATTCCCAGAAAAGCAATAACCAGAATCATCCATTATATGTACTTCCCACAGCTGCTGTAACAAACTACCACAAATTTAGTGGCTTAAAACAAACACAAATTTTTTATCTTACAGTTCTGGAGGTCACAACTCTGACCTAGGTCTCACTGGGCTAAAATCAAGGTGTCAGCAGGGCTGTGTTTGTTCTGGAGGCTCTAGGGGAGAATCCATTTCCATGCCTTTTTCCAGCTAATGGAGACTATACCCACATTCCCTAGCTTGTACCCCCCTTCCTCCAACTTCAAAACTCGCAGTTTTGCATCTCACTGATCATTCCTCCACAGTTACATCTCCCTCTGACTCTCTTCTGCCTCCCTCTTCCACTTTTAAGGACCCTTGTGATCACCTGAATGATCCATGATAATCTAGGACAATTTATTTGCTCATTAGCGTCTGCCATCTACTTCCTCTTTGTCATGTAATATAATATATTTACAGGTTCTGGGAATTAGGACATGGACATCTTTTGGGGGGGAGTCATTATTCTATCACACCCATAATCCCTGTACTCAGAAACAGTAACCATAAAATTTTATTACTACTTTTTATTCTCTTTCAGTTTCACATATATGCAAATGTGTAATGTATATAATAAGCTATTCCTCCACTTCAAAGTGAGAAAATGTGCATGTGGGGAAGTTTTCTGGATAACTGTAGATCAGTGGGTCATGCTCTACTTTTAGTTCAACTAATAATCAACAAAGCCCCACTGAATATAATAAGTGGATACTGAAGAGTCAGTAAAGGTGCCCCCTTTCCCCATTCAGACACCAGCAAGATGAAATGAATGTATTAGTGTATGCTGATGGAATTTGGCCAGAAAGTGAAAACTTCTTTCTGGGAAGAGTCAGAGGGTATTTCAGTGACAACAGGAACCATTGGCAGTAGTGAAGCCTGCATGTGTTCACACTTGTAGCAAAATCTTGTATTAATCATGCTTCAACTTACTGAGTTCTGTGAAAAAGAAGAGAACCTCCCTGTATGTATATTCTAACAATTTGTGTCTGACTAGGCAACTATTTCCTTCCTCCTTCAGTGTCTAAGATTACACAAATGTAAAGAATAGTACATTTGATATTGGATATTCTTTTCTCCTGGCTGGACACTCGTGAGTCATCATCAAATATTTTTATAGGATTGTTCTCACAGACTATTCTCTACGTAGGTAGTTGAAAACAGTAAAGCAATTCATTCTAGAAGGAAATTTTAAAATGGTAAACTGAGCAATCAAATTAATCAAGAAAACCATTTGGAGTTTACTCAGGGTAACTTAATTACAACTGCAAAGGCATATGCTATTTATTCACAGAGCACCTTTCCTTAAAAGTATCTATTGAAAGACAGGTAGGAAGAAGAGACATTTTGGTAAAGTTTATCTTATCTGGTGATAAGGGAAAGGGTTTCTCATTTCAACTTTCCCCCATTTTCTTTCTCAATTTTTCTCATTGCTTTAGACCCCAAATTCCAAATTGGCAGAAGAAGGAGCAACAGTTAAAGCCAGAGAGAGGGTGAGGAGTAAGATATTTCATTCACTTGCAACTATAGACTCTTCCAGAGGTAAAAACTCTTTGCTGTTTTAATCCAGGAGTGATCTGGGGTCTCCCTGTCCCCCGAGGTCTAGATAAAATAAAATCAATCCCCAAATTCTAAGGCTCGTAGCTGATTTCTAGAAATTCCTAGGCAGTTCATGTTCTCTCCCTCTCTCTTTAATTTAGGCAGTTTACACTCTCAAAGTCACCTCTGGCTCTGAACTTTTGTTTGCTCAGTTTCTGGATTATTTCAGTGCCCACGTGTTTTGTTTAGTCTGTTTGGCAATGCATTGACTCAGATGTCACATTCAGGACACACACACAACCCTCCCAGGAGGTGGTTTGCATGGTAAGTGGAGACACACACACACACACACACACACACACACACACACACACAAAACCCTCCCAGGAGGTGGTTTGCATGGTAAGTGGAGACACACACACACACACACACACACACACACACACACACAAAACCCTCCCAGGAGGTGGTTTGCATGGTAAGTGGACTTTACTGAAGATTTGAGAGAAAGACATGGAAATGGTGACTTCCTCAAGGGAACTTTCACTCTCTCTTTCTCTACCTCACCTGGTGTCCCAGTTTCACATCATCAGCTCAGTTCCTGCTCGCCTCTTTCCTCTCTAGGCCACACAAATTCCTCTCGCTTTGTCATGCAGAACCGGTCTGTGTTTCTCTCCTTGCCTTTGCACCTTCCCACAGATCTGGGTGCTCCCCTTCTCCAATTAGCATGGCGAGGTATTTCCCCAGGCACTGTTGCCTTCCTAAGAAGAATTCCGGTGCCATCTGCTAAGATAATAAAAATTTCAACCCTGTTTAATTTATGTTTAAACTCCATTGTTTTCAGACCAGAGAGGACTAGCATTTCTTTTATGCAACAAATATTTTTTGTGTGCTTATTTTATGGCAGACATTATTGCTGGAGCTTGGAACACAGCTGGGAATTGGAAACAATCCTGGTCCTCAGGGAGTTTCAGTCTCCTGGAGGAGAAATATTTTAAACAAATAATAATAAGGATAATCTATTAACAGTTGTGGTAAATGCCACAAAGGAAAATTTCTGAATACCATCTAAGAAGCCCATGGAAGTGGTGGCAAGGGGTGAGGGGTGAGGGGTGAGGGGTGAGGTTAAGAAAAGGTTTCCTTGATGACACTGAATCTGCCCAGGATTTAAAAAGGCTGGTTACTCCTAGGCCAGTGTTCTTTTCTCTGCAAATGCTGCCTCTGAAGAGACAACTAAAATAGGAAGTATGACATCAGTTGCGTTCCTGTCCTGAACTAATTGATTAATTCAACAAATGTTTATTGAGAGGCTGTTATGTGCCTGGTGCTGTGCTAAGAGTACATGGAGCTTATAGATGGCCTGGTGTGTGTGTGTTTGTGTGTGTTGTGTGTCAGAGAATATAAAAAAAAAAAAAAAGAAATATAATGATTTCAGACAGTGTGAAGTGAGTAACTGAAAATGAGGCAGGGTGGGAGGTCAGGGAAGGCCTTGCCAAGGAGAGACTTTTAACAGAGGCATGGATGGTGAGCTGCTTGATGAAGAGTATGTTTAGCTAATGGAAAAGAATGCTCAGCATCCAGAGGCAGAAACAACATCACTTGTTTGTCTGACAACAGAAAAAGGCAACTGGGGTTAGAGTAAGAAGTGAGAAGAGGGTTGGGAGGGTCTTGGTATGGAGCCAGGACTCTGTTTAGGTAGGGTCTTGTAGGCCATGGTAAGGCGTTAGGGTCTTTTTTTCCAAGAGTAAAATGAAGTGATCAGCAGGGAAGTGACTTGTCTAATGTATGTTTTCAAATATCATTGTTGATGCAGGATAGGGAATGGATTGTTTATTACAGTGTTTTATAATAAATAATCCAAACATCTATCAAAGTAGAACTGGTTAAGTAAACCATGGTATATCCATACAATGGAATACAACAGAATACTATGAAGCCATTATAAATGGTAACATATATGTCTTGACGTGGAAAGATGTCCACATTATAGTAATTGGGGAAAAAATTCAAGTTACAATGTAATGTAAGTATTGTTCTTTTTAAAAAAGTCTGAAATGATATAAACAAAAATGTTTACATTATCTCTGGGTTACAATATAGAATTTTTTTTTTCTTTTTTGCTTGCCTAATTTTTAGTTTTTCTGAGTAATAAAAAAGTAATAAAAAATAAGTTCACCAGACATAAAATTAGAACATGGCCTGACAGAGAAAACATTTAAATACAGTAACGTGGCATTTTCTTTTACCATGAGTTATATTCATTGCTTACTTCAAAACATGAATACTTTGTAGCACATTTCAAATGTTATTCCATAAAATTTATAAAGAAAAACCAAAAGTGTGATCACATTAAATAATATTTCTTAAAATTAAATTCGCAGTATTTCTATTTTCCCTGCATGTATTAATGTCTTTGATCATACATTTTCTCAGACTCAATGTGAAAATCTCTCCCACATGAGCATTGACAAATTTTGGGAATGTGTCTGACTGTGTTGGCTTGCTTTATTTTTTCACTTAGGATTGGAAAATATTTCTATGATCATTTCACTTAAAAGTTCCAACAAAAACAATATGAAGGCTGGGAAACTAAGACTCAGTGAGATATACCTGAGCTCCAGATATCTTTTTATGAATTATTGTTCTTTTATTTTTACTCTGAAAGTACTGCATAATTCTAGACTTACGCTAAATTCTTTTTGTTCAAAGGTTTCACCAATGGTGAAGCTTCAAATCTCTCAGATATTAGCTATTCAATAAAAGTAGCACATCTGACCAAATGCCAATGAACCAGTGTTTATGATTTTCTGACTAACAAAGTGGTTTAAATTTCCTGCAATCTTGGTCTTTCTGAACTTCTTGTGTTAATTTCAAATTCAATAAAAGTAGCACATCTGACCAAATGCCAATGAACCAGTGTTTATGATTTTCTGACTGTAACAAAGTGGTTTAAATTTCCTGCAATCTTGGTCTTTCTGAACTTCTTGTGTTAATTTCAAAAGAATCCTTTGAATTTTAAACTTCACGTCATGTTTTATAAAAGTAAATTGCTGTAAATGTAATCAATCTTTTTACTTGCATGCCTGCAAAAATTGAAGGCTATTTTTTTCTTTTCATTCATGACTGTCTCTTTGAAGTGATGTTCTTTCACGATTATATGAAATAGCTTAGAGTTCCTAGATCCTCTGATGACCCATATCCATTACAATTTTAAATAAACTGTATAGAAGATATGTAACCTTACTAATTATGCTAAAGGAAAAGTGTGAATAAAAAGCTATTTTTAAAACTAGGCAGCTTTAATAGTTTCAGACACAGTAGCCATAGATATACCCCTCCACTAGTCCAAGGCATTGGCAAGAAGTCCTTGATACGTGCCTTTATGAAAAACAATTTTTTACAACACAGCCATTGCTATATTATTATTTGTATAGTGTGCAAGGCTTTCAAATTCTTTGAAGACAGCTGGCTTTCTGGTTTTCCTTTCTTTTAGAAGTAAAACCATTTGCTATTGGTAGGGAAAAGGTATACTTCAGCTCATACAATCCCAATGATGAATTCTAATTTTAGCGGAGGATGTATTAATCATAGCAATGAGAGAGTTTTATTATACTACATCTTATTTTAAATAACTATATTTAATAAAAATAGATTTCTAGATTACGTGGCCACAGAAACACTATACCCTCTCTTCATCTCAGAACCTAATAGTAACAACCAGCATTTATGTTTTATGATTTCAAAAGTGCTCTCACATATATCATGAATAAAAGGTTTCTAAAGATGTCCTAAAATTTTAGGTGGTAGGTGTATATATATATATATTTAAAGCAAGTGACTATTACTTTTTGAAAGCCTAACTTCTCAGCTGCCATAGCTAGTTTTAAAGACCATGTGACATAGACTTACAACCCTTGTAGTTGTTAATGGCCAAAATAACAATTTAGCAGGTTTTTAGTCCAATTGACAAGCATGCATTGAATACCTGCTATTTGTAGGCGCCAGCATAGAACTTGAGGGATACAAATATGATTAAAGTTAACTGAAGCTTTCAAGAGGCTTACACTGTAATAATTTTTAAACAACTAATCACGATATGAAGTGGAATGAAAAGTATTCAGTACAGATATATTTATGGAAATAAAGAGGAGACAACAATGAATTTTGATGAGAAAGACCAAGGAATGCTTTACAAAGAGGGGCATTTGATCTAAGTCCTACCAAAAAGAATCTTTTAAAAAAAGAAACTACCAGAATTGTCCTTCAAAGAGATCTGCTTAGGAGGTTATGTTTTTATTCCACTGATGGAGCTGATAATCAAAATATTTTATAAATTGCCTCTTGGTCCTGTTTTGCATCACAGTATAATCAACTGCATTTCATTGCAGTAACACTTTGTGTTTTTAGTAGTCTGCCCACCAGTCAGTTCAAGCAGGTAACTTTTCTCCCTTCTGGGAAGTCAGGTTTGCAGGGTGCCCAGACACTCTGGTCTCACCTCCATTTTTTTGTGATTTGCAGAGAGATGAAGAAAGGAGGTATGTTTCTGGAAATTTGCAGACCTTTTTTGTCTGCCATTGAGCCAAGATGACCTGTAGAAAAGCAGAAACAATTGTTGGTGCGAAGAAGGCAAGCCTGCTACAATAATATCAAACTAGGAAGTTCTTTGAAAATTGAATCATGTTTGATTATTGGCTTTTATTATTACTTCATAGATATTTTGCATTCATGTCCCATTATTATTTTGGGGGCAACGGGACTTAATATATTTTAATTTTTTTCTCCTTCTAGTAGTTCTGAAAACAAATTGTTAATGATAAAAAGTGTTGACCGTTTAAAATGTCCATTCTTTCAGCAGTATTTATTGAATGGGAGTATTGCCAGGCAAAACAGTTATATATTTATACATATATATTAAATATATATTTATATAGGCATAAATAAATTAAATTAAATATCTAGACATATATTTATGCATACAAACTAATTACTATAGATTGATCAATAAAGAGAGAAACAGAGGTAGATATGCAAGGATAAGACACCATTCTTAGAAATTCAGAATCTTAAAAGAGGAGATAAATGGGAAAATATACAATTACAAAGCAATAGAAATAATTGGTATAACAGAAAATGTGAACTGAAGCAAAGAAGAGAAACTAGCTTTGCCTGGAGGAGGAAAACAAGGAATTCACTTATATTATGACTTATCATTACTCTGTTTTATAAATTAGAATTGTCACATTTTCCAAAGTAAGAAGGGAACATCTATGTAAGATCTTAAAAATTTATCTCATTAAGCAAACAGGCCTGCAATAGCATTGAGAGTGTGATACAAGGATTTGCTTCACAGAATAATAATTGCACAAGGTACCAAGGAAGTGTTGAAACTACACTCTTATACAATCATTCTTTAATTTAATTCTATGGTAGCATATGTAAGTAGTATATAATGAATAGAGGGTACACCTGACATATACATCGTTTTGTTCACTTGTGCATTTGGAAAACTTTGTACCTTCTGTGTGCAATGTATTGTGTAGGTACCAATGAGAAAACAAAGATGGATAAGGCATCATTCCTGGCTCAAGGAGATTATAACCTTGTAAGGGAAGTTAAATATACTCAAGTGACTACAATCCAGGGCAGTTTGTGCTAAGTATTCTGAGAGCTACATAACGAAAATATAAAAGAGTTCAGAGAAAATGCTTAGTTTGGGCATGAGGGATGACTTCTTGGGAGAACATGGATTTGAACTGGGTCATTAGCGATAGGTAAGATTTTTGTAGGTGGCTATCATGGAGAAAGGGTGAGTGTCCCAAATTAAAAACAAAACAAAACAAAACCTTTGAATCATATGAGCAAATTTGTAGAGGTGGGAAAGTGTATGTCATATCGGAGCAATAGCAAGTACTCTAGATTGGTTTGAGTATAAGGTACACGAAGCAAAAGATTAATTAGCAATAGGTCATAGATGGCCTGAGCCTCAGGAAAAAGAAACAATTCTACAAACATTTATCGAGGGCTTATAACAGCCCAAGAGTTGGGAATTCGGAGATGAATAAAAGGAAGGCTGTGTCTTTGCGAACTCAGACACATGATCCTTGATGACTTGGAGATAGGAGTAGTGCAATGATTACAAAATCGGAGGGTACATGTTACAATGAAGGTGTGTACAAACGACTGTGGGGACAATTGCTTCTCACTGGAGGAGTTAGAGAAAACAACAGAAAGGAGATGCTATTGTCTCTGGGTGAAGATAAATGAGTATAGAAAAAACAAGAACATAATGTTTCCTCTGCATCCAAAAGTCCCGGAGACATGAAAGAGCTATCTTAATCATAGAACAAAGTGTGTCCCAATGTGACTCAAGGGAGAAGTACTGGGAGTACAGTCTGGAAAGGAAAGTTGGGGTCAAAATGAGAAGAGCCAAATGCATTGTGCTAAGGAAGTTGGAATTAAGTCTTATTGGCCTATGATTTTCAGTCTTTTGGGTTCGTGGCACATCTTTAAGTACTAGAATTTTTGGCAGGACAATGAAAAGGATTAAAAGTCTGGAAATACTGAACAAACCAGCAGCAATTACAACACAATCAACAGTAAGGTGTAGTTACAGTCTCACAGTGTCTATAAAAGCATCCGTAGTTACTGTACTATTATTTGGTTGACCTTCAGCACCAAGTTCCTTTTGGAGTAGAGCTATTTACTCCCAGACAGTGCACTCTTGAACACTCGGAGGCAATGGTCTCATGGATTCCAGTATGCACCAGATCATGCCCTTGGCATAGATTTGATTTTACCCTAAGTCTCTTCCCTCTTACTTGTACTTAAATTGTACTCTATTTAATACCCAAAAGTTGCCCAGATCACCATTCTGCTTGACAGAAATTGCTCTTAAAAGTTTGAATGCTGGCGAAAGTGAATTTTGCCTATTGATCAAAAGCATGCAAAGTATAGGAAAAAGACAAAGTGCCGTGTCTTACCAGATAAAAACCATTTCTGTAGGCAATAAAGAGTCCTGAAAGACTTTTAAACAGGTGGATCTTATAACTGATGTTATGATATCAGTGGATTAATCAAACTTCCATGTGGAAAATGGGTTGCAGGGCAGCAGAGAAACTGAGAGTTAGGAGACCATTTATGTCCAGAACTAGGATCAGAACTAGGGTTTCAGTAGAAAGGGAGATTAGGGGACACTTTGTTAAAGAAATATGGGATTAGACAATTGATTAAATGGGGAAAAGGTGTCATGATTAGAAGTCAAAGATAGATCTGACATTTTATGCCTGGTTGAACAGAAGAATATTGGTGCCATTAACAGAAATAGTCAGGAATAACAGCTATTTGGGATTACATTAGAAATATGGCTCAAAGTAATTGAGTTTTAAACAGTAATTATAAATTTTCAAGATTATTGATGTCTTTTAAGATATTCTTATCATTCTAATAAAAACCTGGGGAAAGTGGATATCGCCCACTGTAGCAAGTCAATGCATTTTGGCCTTTTACTCAGTGTTTCATATATAATTCCCTTTAAATAAAACTTAAAAAAAAAATTTATCTATAATTTTTGTGGAACCCACTAATATGAAAACATTCCTAACACTTATAGGCATTAAGAAGGAATATTTTGGGGGCTACACATTGTGGGAACTGGGATGTTCCCAGTTGATGCAACTACCTGCTGGTCTAGGGATTCTGGTGAATCCACTTCTCCTGAGAAACATGTCTGTAAGGGTGTTTCTGTGGCCCCTACCTTTCTATCTTGGGGTGAAGCATACGCAGATACCTGCAGAACAGAACACAGGAAAGTACCAGCAACCTTTAAGTAGAGCAGTAATTAGGTGACTCTAATTTTTGAGCCCTATTATTTCTCTTATTACAAATGAGGAAGTGAAAAACAACTTTCACTTGTCAGTTATTTCCCCAGTTTGAAAAAATGGAAACAAAACCTCCAGAATAACACAAACCCACAATTTAGTGGACGCAAGCACAAACTTGAGTGATTGGGTCAAAAAGGCTTTTCTTATGATGCATAAACCAGAGTCAGGAGCTCCAGATTTCCTTGGAAACCTTTGATGATGTCCTTGTCAGTGGTCCTTATCTTATTACCAGGTACACAAAGTGACTCAGGAGATGATTTCACTGGCACGCGTATCACTAGATCAGTTTGCAGCACAGAACATATCAAAACACACATGGTTGGCAGTCCGGAACCCTAGCCATATTCCCTGAAGTTCCTATTGGAGCTGCCAGTGTGGACCCGCAAGGTGAGAGGAGTTTGGAGTCTGAGGCAAAGGATCCTGCCTTGCAGGAGAGGGAAGGAGGAGGGGGAGAGGAGTGTTGAAATCAGCAAGTTTTTTTTCCTTTCCCTGAATTGTTTTTGCTTTCAACAACATTTCCCCCCTTCATCCACTTCCAAACCCAGGGTTCTCTAAATAAACTATTTAATTATCAAAGGATAATGGTTTTAGCATGATTTCACTTTTTCTGGCCCCTGATTGATAACAAAAGGGGTGTTGGAGAGTTATAACTGGCATATAGAACTTTAAAGTAGAAAGCACCATGCTGTTCTGGCTTTGTGGTAAAAAGAGCAGGTGGGTGCCATTGGTGTGCCATTGGCTATGGCCAAAGCAAGGACCGGGCCTTGATCATTTCTGCTTTTCCCACTCTTCCATGTCAGTGGTAGAAGCAGCACTGAATGCCTGGGAAAGTTCATGAGGATTATCTAACCTCCTCCCAGAATCTCAAGATACAAACCAAGAATTCTGGTTTGAGTCAAAATAAGGGCAGCACAGCACAGCTGACAAAATTATGAGAACACATAGAATCCTTTTCTCTGAATGTCAGGAGGAGACTCATCTCCCCTTTACTCATATTGCTTTGATTAATGATGTCTCAATGGGGCCAGTTTCCCACTTTTGAATTTAGGATAAAATTTTAAAAATAAGATTAATAGTGAATGAAATATGCAGTGTTCTCTTGAGCCATTCTAAATATTGGAATGTTGTGGCAAAACATCTGACTGGCTTTTAACTTTTCTGCAAAGACCAAGCTCCCAGGGTGCTGATTACATGGTGCTCCTTGGAGCATGAGCCTGCATTACTATAACCTTGGGGTGGCCTCACAGATTACAGTGCCAGCAGGAACAGAGCAGCTGGAGTGGCCTCCTCTGTTTAGCAAGGGTCCATTTCCAGGAAGAACTCAGCCCTGCCCTTAAGATATCTGAAAAATAAAATGCACATTTTATCAGTATAAATCTGATTTCAAATATTAGAGCCTTTGAGTTCAGTTCTTGATTTAAATACAAATGTTTGACTAGTTTTGGATTGAGTAGAATGTTACTCCTTGTTAACCTACAACTTGGGCAGGAGGAAGTCTGTGTACCTTGTATAGCTCATTAATGAAGTAACTCTGGTTTCCATCTTATAATCCAACCTGTTGCCCTCGGCTAGAGAGATGTCTTTTATTTTATAATATCCTCATTTCTGGGACTTTCTAACAGCTGCTTCTGTTTGCTACTTTGCATTTTCTCAATTTCTCTTCACCATCATGTAACCAAGTGAGATTCTACTTATTAATTTATTTTTTCAGCTTATTAATGTAGTGCCATGCCTCCTGGCTGCAAAAATATGATAAAAATCACTGGGGAAAGAATTAAATAATTAATGAGAGGGTTTTTAGTTTTTTTTTCTCTTTCAGCTTACAACATTTAGAAAAATATCTTATTCAAAAATCTCCAAATGTGGACTTAACCTTTAACCCTCAAGGACAGGAAACATACAGTTCCCTGGACTACAGAAAAAATGCGTTAAAAATGGATTTTTAAAGAAAGCCTAGGAATTGTTAACAGGATCAGGCCAGCCAAATTTAATTGACATGAGGGAAGACTGAAAGAGCTAATACTGTCAATCTTGGATGCTCCAAGGTCTTCAGAGCATTAGTAACGAGCTCCTCTGGCAATGAATAGACAGTCTCATTTTGTCTGTTCTGTTTAAATGGGTGCAGTTTTAGTTAGTTAGGGGAAAATGAAGCAGTTATTAAAGCAGAGATCTTTCCTAAACTGGAAGTATTTTCTTTTATTTATTTGGCAACCATTTCTTCTGAACACACCCATGCCCTATTATAATAACATAACTTTCTTTATTTGTACAAATGTTTGTAGGATCACAGATAGAAGACACCACAAACCCTGTCTGGAGAGATGGGAAATTGTCAAGGTCTATGAAGAATCTGGGATTTTATCCTACCTGCAAGCTAACCAGATATCCTGGTAAAGTTTCATGGATGCTGGCAGAAGACATGAGACTCCTGGGTCAGAGACAAAGGACTTCATTTCTGATAGCACAGTGAGCAGCATGAGAATGTTGGTGCCAGGTCCCCTTTTCCCTAAGTCTCATGGGGCTGAGAAGTGGTCACTGTAAAGTGGTCACGGCAGTCAGTGTTTTTGGCATACCTGGCAAGAAAATGCAGAGATGAATGCTTAGGGCCTGTGAAGGTTTGCCTTTTCTAGTAGAAACTTTACTGAGAAAATGTACAGGCTGGGATGGGATGAGAGCAAGAAGGACTCATTCCGGTCAGAGGCAATAGCATTTGCGAAGGCCCTGAGGCATGAGGGACACTGAGCTGTTTCAGGACAATGGAGAATCTGGCATGATTGGGATGGTGATCAAAAGGCTGAACAAGTAGGCTGGTTCCCAATCGTAAAGGATTTTGCATGCCATTGAGATTATGGAGTATGGCTTTTTGTTTTATTTTAACCTAATAAATTTCAGAACATTTTAAACAGAGGAATGACATGATTGAACTTTATTTTTTATTATTTGGTGATAATGTGGAGAAAAGACTGGAATCACAGATAAGCTCTAGGTGTCCTTGGAAACTCATTTCTTTTATGTTCTTTAAATCCCCTGCATTTTTTTTTCTTATTTTTCTAAGACTTCACTACCTTATCCTATCCTATATCCCATTCTCACCTTTAAAGACCTCACACACTCACTTTCATGCTTGGCAGCCCTGTCTCTTCAACCCACATTGATCATGCTCAGATACTTGCTGATATATAGTAGGAATATTTCTATTTAATTTACTGAATTTCTCAGTATTTTTAAAGTTGTAAATGTTATTTTCTGGGAATGTATTCAATTTTTTTTTCATATGCCAAATTCTAGTAAGAATTTTTACGTGGCATGATATAATTTATAGCTAAGTTTAAAAGGTGAATTGTAACATTTAATTTATTAAAATGAACGCACATACTCTATTTCAAATAATATTCGTTTATTCTAAAAAGGAATCATACAAAGACAAGTATAAGTATGATATTTTAAGAGATTAAAAATAGAAATTAACTGTATTAAACATAAGAAAGCCAAAATACAAAATGTTTTATTTTCTTTGTGATTTTTCAGACCCTTCCAAATTTTGCAATGTATTCTTGGGCAGACGTGATGATGATTTTTTAAACCCACTCTGAGAAAGTGCTCTCAGATAATTCCTGTATGTTTCTTATTGTTGTTGTAACTAATTACAACAAATTTAGTGGCTTAAAATAACACAAATTTATTCTCCTACAGTAGTAGAGGTCATAAGTCTGCAGTCATTCTCACTGGGCTAAAGTCAAAATGTGGGCAGGGCTGGTTTCTTCTGGTATCTCTGAGGGGGAGGATGTGTCCATCCCTGTTTTAGCTTCTAGTGGCTGCCTGTGTTCCTCAGCAGGGGTCCCTGCCTCCATCTTCAAAATGCACCACTCCAATCTCTGTCTCCGTCATCACATCTCCTTCTCTGACTCTGACTCCTCCTTCATGCCTCTTAGAAGGACCATATGATTACATTTGGCCCACCCAGATAATCCAGAACAATCTCCCCATCTCAAGATCCTTAACCTGAGACAGGAGAACTGTGTATACTAGAGGTGGGAAAAGGGGAGCGGGAGAGGGGAGAGTGATAGTTTGGTTAATGGACACAAAACTGCTATATAGGAAAAATAAATATTGTTGTACAGTTGAGCTATGCATCTACAGTTAACAATAATTTACTGCATGTTATCAAATGGCTAGAAGAGAGGAGATCAAATATCCTTATCACAAAAAAAGATTGAGTTTTGTAATGATGAATATGCTAATTACCCTGATTTGATCAACACACATTGTATGCATGTATTGAAATTCAACTCTGTACTCCACGAATATGTATAATCAATATGTTTCAATGAAAAAAACAAAATATCCTTAACCTAATCACCTTTACAAATTCCCTTTTGCCTTAGAAGGGAACACTCACAAGTTCTGAGGATTAGATGGTCGACATATGGAGTAAGAGATCATTATTCAACCTACCACAATTCCACTTTCCACTGAAAGCACTGATTTGTTTTTTTCTCTTTCCATAGCTTTACTTGATTTTGGGTTACAGCTGAGATCATTGTGCTCCCAAGACGTGTCACCCATGTGTTGATCTGTTTTAGAATAAGTTTAGAATAATATATTCTTGGAATGGAAGGCTTCTGAGAAAATCCTCCTTCCCCAGGCAATGGCTCATCTTTGAATACTCCAGGCAGGTTCGCTATCTCCATCTCTTGCTTGCTGGATGTAGCAGACCCTGTCTGTGCCCTGCCTATAATCCTCATCCTAACCATTTCAGCAAATCTCGCCTTCAAACTGCAAACTGCTGCTATCTGCAATCTTTTTGCCGGAAGGTTTGATCCTGTTCCACCTGTGCTCAGGACAGGCTGAAAATGCCCCCAACCCCTAGCAGACTTGACTCATGAACGGAACTACTGATAAATTTCCCAGCTCCATCATTTCTTTTTTGCAATTTGCTTTACTGAGATATAATTCAGACAATATAAAATTTATCATATTAAAGGGTACAATTCAGTGGTGTTTAGTATATTCACAATGTTGTATGATCATTACCACTACCTAATTCCAGAACATTTCTATTCCCCCAAAAGAAAGCCCCTGTTAGTAGTCACTCCAAATTCCCCCTCCCCTCATCCTCTGTCTCTATTTTCTGTTTCTATGAATTATCCTCTTCTGAATGTTTTATATACATGGAATCATACAATGTGTGGTCCCTCATTTCTTGGGTGGATAACTTCAAGACACATGTTCAACGCAGGTTTTCCGATTTCCCCAGCAGCATTAAACTCCAGTTGCCCACAGTGGCAGTGGGTAATTAATCGGCTGTCTTGCCTTTCCTGTCTCACTTTCCCACTTTCCCACCAATGTTTCTGGGATCACCTCTCAAATAAAGTGCTTGCACTCCAGTTCTTGCTTTGGGGTCTGCTTCTTGGGGAACCCAATCTAAAATACTAGGTATGTCGAGTTAATTAATCCATTCATCAAGTCTACACTGGACATTTACTCTGTGCTTGGCACATTGCTGAATGCTGAAGATACAACACAAACAAGTTAGATGTCCCTGTCTCATGGAAGGTATTTAAGCAGGGGATAAAGGCATTAAGCAAATTACAAGTGATATGAGTGTCATAAAGGGGTACATGAGGGAAGGACTTTCCAAGGATGAGAACTGAAGAGTGGGAAGCAGTCACCCTGGTGAAGAGGGTGGGGAAAATGTCCCAGGCACCTGGGCGCACTCCCAGACAAGGGTGAGCCTGGCGCTTTGGAGGACTGAGAGAAATCCACGTGGCTCCTGCAGAAAGAGCTGGAGGAGGATAGTTGTGGTAGATGTGTAACGCTACCTTTGAGGAAGGACTTGATGTCCAGCTGTGGAGCGTGTGGCCTGCGGACAGTCAACAGATGTGGGCTCCTTCAGGTCGGCCTCAGCTCCTGACAGATGCCTCACCCAAGGTCATGCCCTTCCTGGAGCAGCCTGCCTCTGGTGACTGAGTGAGACGGGGATATGGAGGCCCTGCAGTCTGACCAGGCTGGGGACATTCTGACAGGTAATACTCACCCCAGAGCTCTCTACTGAGTTTGATGGGGCTGTATCACTGTGAAATTGCTTCCTCGGCCCAGTCCTGCTCCAGTCCTCTTCTCTTTGTAGGGGTTGATCCTTAACAAACATCTTGTTCCTCAGACTCTGTTCCCTGGAGAACCCAACCTCCCAAAGCAGTGAAGCGGGAAGGCTTCATATCGCGTGTGATAACATTGCCAGTTTTCTCCTAAAACACGGAGGTGAGGGTTCTTGTGGCCTGGGAGGGGTGAACTATACTTAGGGTGAGCAAGAGCAACTTTGTAGTCTTCATTGAAGGATGTACATGTAAGTTTGCAACACGGAGGTTGAGAGATTCTGGAAGCAGGAGAGCGACTCAGGGGGGTGAGAATTTGTGATGAGCATCAATGTTTGGGGGTGTATTTTAAACACATTTTATTCTTACATGTAAGTTTGCAACACGGAGGTTGAGAGATTCTGGAAGCAGGAGAGCGACTCAGGGGGGTGAGAATTTGTGATGAGCATCAATGTTTGGGGGTGTATTTTAAACACATTTTATTCTTTGTGTGTGTTTTTCTAAATTTGTCTCAAACGATAACATTTGTATATACCTATGTAAATTAACCATACTAGTAATATGGCTATTTGGATTTATATGTTCTTTTATCCCTGGAGTCCCCCAGGAGTGTGAGCAAAAGGAAAGATCATAGCAATATTTTTTCCATGAAGGATAATATTAGATTCTGTACTGCTGGCATTTAAAATTTTATGTTCTATCTGGGCAGTAGACTTTTAAAATGATAATTAGATGCTACTCCAGTGGGTAATTTGAAAAGCATTAAAATATTAAATAACTTGATGAATGTTTAACTTATATTAGCTGGAACAGGGTATATACACTCCTCTGTCTTTACTTCAGGGTGTACCACTATGATCTACTCTTCTCCCAAAATATAGATACAGGAGCTCATTCCCACCCTAAGGGTCTGGGATGCTACAGAGATCTGTCCTCATGGATATCTTGGAGGACATGGGGGGGTGGCATGATTCCAGTTACTAGATAACCAGAGCCTTCATGATGGGTGTTGCTACTGAGGCAATTGAGCAGCTGCCCCATGGAGCCTGCTGAGGTGCTGGAGTGCTCCCCAGGTGGCACAGCTCCTCACAGACATCCCTTCCTGGGTCCCCTGACCCCAGTGCTTCCCAACTAGGTGGCCCATCTCAGGGGACAGTCCAGGGATCGCTGACCTAAAGCTCCTTTTTCCTTTCCTTTCTTTTAGTCACTTTCTCATGTTCTGATGCCTCTCCTCAGACAAGATAAACATCAAGTACCCTTGTCTCTCCTTGAGGGTAGGGGACAGGATACTATCTTTAGGGCTTTACAAATGATTTCTGAGAAAAAACATATACAGTTTAAATTCCCTGCCATATAGCAAAATATATTTTGAATACATAAAAAAATAAAAGCAATTCCATATGCATGAAGTTCTAGAACAAATAAAATCTCCATGATGATAAAAAACACATGGGGCATGTGTTTGTCAAAGCTCATTGAACTGTATATTTAAACTATGCAATTTTATTTTATGTACATTTAAAAAGATAAATCAGCATGACAAATACTTCAAAAATGAAAGAAATGGTGAACTAGACGTGCCCAGGACGTGTTCCTCCTGCAGAAGAAGATCAAAATGGGTCCACTGCCACTGCCACCACAGTCACCAGAGCCATTGTCTGGTCCCCGAACCATTGCCCATCACAGAGCGCCTCACCACAGAGCAACAGTGCTGTGAGTGGCCCATCACTGCAGCAACAGACTCTGCAGATGCTAGGGAGGCAGCTGTAACCACTGCCACCATTGCCACTGCTACAAGTTAACCCCACTGCCACCAAGGACACTGCAGACTCAAGGAAGGCAGTTGCAGCCACCAGCACTGCTTCTACCACCATGAAATAACCATCAAGGACACTGGCAAGGACACAGCAGATGCAAGGGAGGCTGTTGCAGCCACTGGTGCTGCTGCCGCCCCCACAAGGTAACCCTGCTACTGCTGTGGACACCACAGACATGAGGAAGGTGGTTGCAGCTATTGGTGCTGCTGCCATCCCCACAAGGTAACTTTGCTCCTGTCAAGGGAGGCAATTGCAGTTGCTGAGTCCACTGTCACTGTCTCGAGGTAACCTCATGGCTGCTGCAGACACTGTAGCTGCTGTGTACACTGCCACCACTAGCACTGCCAGGCAGGCACCACCATCATTCGAGCAGCCCACCACCACTGGAGGTACTGCTGCCATGTGGGCAGCCTGCCAAAGCCACCTCCACAATGGCTGCTGCTGTAAGAGTAGCCTGCTACCACAGCAGCAACCACAGCAGCCACTGCTGTTGTGCAGGCAGACTGCTGACCACTCAACTACATTGATGCAAGGAGGGTCACCAGAAGAGTCCAGGGAAGGAGAATCACAGAAGAAGCAACTGTTCTACCAGATGACCAGACAATAACATAGAGATACTAGAAATACAAAAAAAAAAAAAAAAAAAAAAAAAAAAAAAAAAAAAAAAAAAAAAAAAAAAAAAAAAAAAAAAAACAAGAAAATATGAGTCCACCAAAGGACTACAATAACTCTCAAATGCTAGATCCTGTAGAGCAGAAAACCCTTGAAATGGTTGAAAAGGAATTCTGAGTAAAAATCTTAAGGAAACTCAATGAAATACAAGAAGGTATAGTTAGATGATGCAATGAACTGAGCAAAACTATGTAGGATATGAAGGACAAAATTTACAAAGAGATTAATACTTTAAAAAAGAATTTAGCAGAACTTATGGAACTGAAAGAGTCATTCAACAAAATGATAAACACAACTGAGAGCTTAAGCAACAGGCTAGAGCAAGCAAAAGAAAAATTTCTGATCTTGAAGACAATCTCTTCAAAATTACTCAGGAAGACAAAAAAAAATTTCTTTAAATGAAGAAAATCTAAGAGATATAGCAGACAACCTTAAGTGCACAAACATCTGAATCATAGGTATTCCTGAAGGGGAGGAGAATGGGAAAGACTTTAAGAACGTATATGACAAAATAATAACAGAAAACTTCCTAGGTATAGGGAGAGATACGGACCTTCAGATTCGGGAAGCTCAAAGATCCCTGAAGAGATTCAACCTGAAAAGGTCCTCTCTAAGGCACGTTACAGTCAAACTGTCAAAACTCAAAGACAAAGAGAGAATCCTAAAAATAAGAGAAAAGTGTCAAGTTACATATAAGGGAGTCTCCATCAGACTAACAGCAGACTTCTTAACAGAAAATCTACAGCCCAGAAGAAAATGGGATGATATATTCAAAATACTAAAAGAATAAAATGGGCAGCCAAAAATACTATATTCAGCAAGGCTATCCTTTAGATATGAAGGAAGAATAGTGTATTTCCCAGAAAAACAAAAACTATGAGAGTTCACCACCACATGACAAGCCCTACAAGAACTCCTCAAGGGAGTCCTGTACCTGGAATCCAAAAAATGATAATCACTTCATGAATAGACAAGAAGAAACAAAACCTGCTGGTAGAACAAAAATACAAATGAGAAAAAGAAACAAACTAAATCTTACCACTTCCCCAAACCAAAGAACTCCGAAGACAAATGGTAAAAGGGAAGAAACAAACAAGATATGTAAAACATCCAAATGAAAATTGATAAAATACTGGAAGTAAGACAATACTTTTCAGTAACAAATGTTCATAAACAACATTTACATTTAAATGTAAATGGATTAAATTTCCCACTCAAAAGACAAAGACTGGCTGATTGGATTAAAAAGCTAGACCCAACTATATGCTGTCTACAAGGGACTCACCTCACACAGACTAATAGTAAAGAGATGGAAAAAGATTTACAACACAAATGGAAATAAAAAGCAAGCAGTAGTACCTATCTTCATATCAAATAAAATAGACTTTATACCAAAAACTATAAAAAGAGACACAGAAAGCCACTATATAATGAAAAATCTATCTGGCAAGAAGACATAACAATCATAAATATATATGCACCCACCACTGGAGCACCCAGGCATATAAAGCAAACACTATTGACTTAAATAAAGAGATAGACCCCAAAATGATAATAGCTGGGGACCTGAACATGCCTCTCTCAACATTAGACAGATTGTCTAGGCCAAAAATCAACAGAGAAAAAGGACTTAAAGCACACTTTAGACCAATTGGACTTGGCAGGTATCTAAAGAACATTTCACCCAACAACTACAGAATATACATTCTTTCCATCAGCACATGGAGCATTCTTTAGGATAGACCACATGTTAGGTCACAAATCAAGCCTCAACAAATTTAAAAACATTGAAATCATTTTAAGTATCTTCTCAGACCACAATGGATTAAAACTAGAAATCAATAACAAGCAAAACCCTGGAAACTATACAAACACATGGAAATTAAACAACATACTCCTGAATGACATATGGGTCTAAGAAGAAATTCAAAAGGAAATCAAAAAATTTCTTGAAACTAATGAAAATAAAGAGACATCATATCAAAACCTGTGGGATGCTTCAAAAGCAATGTTAAGAGGGAAGCTTATTTCAATAAATGCTTACATCAATAGAATTGAAAGATTTCAAATAAACAACCTAATGCTACACCTAAAAAAACTAGAAAAATAAGAACAGTGCAATCCCCAAATTAGAAGATGGAAATAAATAATTAAGATCAGAGCATAACTAAATGAAATAGTAGGCTAACTAAAAAACAAAGAGAGAAGACCCAAATAACAAAAATAAGAAATGGAAAAGGGGGCATTACAGCCAATACCACAGAAATACAAAGTATCATTAGAGAATATTGTAAATAATGATATACCAACAAATTTGAATACCTGAAGGAAATGGATAAATTTCTGGACACATACAAACTACCAAGTCTGACCAAGAAGACACAGAAAATCTTAACAGACCAATAACAAGCAATGAGATTGAAGCATTAATCAGCAGTCTACCAACAAAGAAAAGCCCAGGATCCATGGCTTTACTGTTGAATTCTACCAAACTTTAAAGATGAATTAATGCCAATTTTCTTCAAACTGTTACAAAAAATTGAAACAGAGCCCACTTTCCCAAAGTGTTGCTATGTGGCCAGCATCACCCTGATAGCAAAACAAAAGATACAACAAAAAAGAAAACTAAAGACCAATATCTTTGATGAACATAGATGCAAAAATCCTCAATAAAATATTAGACAATAGAACACAGCAACACATCAAAAAAATTATATACCATGATCAAGTAGGATTCACCCCAGGGATGCAAGATGCAAGGATGTTTCAACATATGCAAGTCAATAAATGTGATAGACCACATCAACAAAAATCAAGGACAAAAATGATATGATTATCTCAACAGATGCAGAAAAAGCATTTGACAAAATTCAACATTGCTTCATAATAAAGACTCTTGGAAAATTAGGTATGGAAGGAAAGTTTGTCAACACAATAAAACCCATATAAGACAAACCCACCACCAATATCATCCTGACTGGGGAAATGTTGAAAGCTTTCCCCTTAAGAATAGGAACAAGAGAAGGATGTCCTCTCTCACCACTCGTATTTAACATAATATTGGAAGTACCAGTCATAGCAAGAAGGCAAGGGAAAGAAATAAAAGGCATCCAGATTAGAAAAGAGGAAGTCAAATTGTCCCTAGTTGCAGATGACATGATCCTAAATATAGAAAAGCCTAAAAACTCTACAAAAAAACTCTTAGAGTTGATAAACGATTTCAGTAAAGTTGCAGGATAAAAATCAACACCCAAAAGTCATTAGCATTTTTGTATTACAACAGCAAACTAACAGAAAAAGAAATTAAGAAAGCAATCCCATTTACAATAGTCACCAAAAAAAATAAAATACCTACCTAGGAATCAATTTAATAAAGGAGGTGAAAGATCTCTATAATGAGAACTACAAATAATTGTTGAAAGAAATTAAAGAGGACACAAAAAGATGGAAAGACATTCCATGCTCTTGGATTGGAAGAATTAACACTGTGAAAATATCTATACTACCCAAAGTTATCTACAGAGTCAATGCAATCCCCATCAAAATACCAATGACATTCTTCACAGAAATAGAAAAAAAAACAATTCTACTTTTCATATGGAACAACAAAAACCCTGAATAGTTAAAGTAATCCTGAGCAAAAACAAACAAACAAACAAACAAACAAATAAAGCTGCAGGCATAATCCTATCTGACTTCAAATTATACTACAAAGCTATAGGAACCAAAACAGCATGGTACTGGCATAAAAACAGACACTCATACTAACGGAACAGAATAGAGAACCCAGAAGTCAACCCACAAACTTACAGCCAACTGGCCTTTGACAAAGGTACCAAGGCCATATGTTGGGGAAAAGACTGCCTCTTCAAAAATGGTGCTGAGGAACTCAACATCCATATGTAGAATAATGAAAGTAGACCTGTACCTCTTGCCATATACTAAACTCAACTCAAAATGGATTAAAGGCTTAAATATAAGACCTGAAACTATAAAACTCCTAATAGAAAACATAGGGGAAACACTTAAGGAAGTAGGACTGGGAAAAGACTATGAAAATGACCCCCAAACACAGGCAACAAAAGTAAAAATAAACAAATGGGATTATATTAAACTAAAAAGCTTCTGTGCAACAAAAGAAACAATTGACAGAGGGAAAAGACAACCTACATAACATTAGGAATTATCTGCAAACTATGCACCCAACAAAAGATTAATATCCAGAATATACAAGGAACTCAAACAACATTAAAATAACAAGTAACCCGATTAAAAATTGGGGAAAGAAGCCGAATATGCATTTCTCAAAGGAAGATATACAAATGGCCAACAGACACATGAAAAAATGCTCAACACATTCAGCATCAGGGAAATGCAAATCAAAACCACATTGAGATATCATCTTGCCACAGTTAGACTGGCTATTATCAAAAAGACAGAGAATAACAAACGCTGGTGAGGATGTGGAAAAAGGGGAACCCTCCTACTCTGTTGGTGGGACTGTATATTGGTGCAGCCATTATGGAAAACGGTATGGAGTTTACTCAAAAAACTACAGATAGAACTGCCATATGATCAGGCAATCCCACTGCTGGGTATATAGCCATAGGAATGGAAATCATGTCGAAGGGAGACCTATACTCCCATGTTTATTGCAGCTCTATTAATGCCCATTGCTGGACGACTGGAAAAGGAAGTTGTGATATATGTACACAATGAAATACTACTCTGCCATCAAAAAGAATGAAATCCTGCCTTTCACAGCAACATGAATAAACTTACAGAAAATCATGTTAAATGAAATAAGCCAGACATAGAAAGAGAAATACTGCATGTCCTCACTCATAAGTGGGAGCTAAAAAATAAACAAATAAATAAAAAAGAAAGAAAGATACAAGGATCATAATGATATGTTGAACTTTCAAAATGAGAGAACAGAACTGACGTTATCAGAGGTGGGAAAGGGGCAGGCAGAAGGAGGATATGGCAGAATTGGTAAAGGCAACGAGAAACAATTACACTGTATAATGCAGAATATACTAATTATCCTGATTTGAGCATCATGTAATGCACACAGGTATTGATTGATATTCAGCTCTGTATCCCACAGATATGTACAATCAACTATATTACAATAAAAAAAGATAAAAAATGAAAGAGAAATGACTAAGAATGATTCAGCAAAGATTTAGATTTCAAAATTATTTGGTTTTAATTTTCTGACTTAGGACCAGTTATAGGAAAGGGCTTACCATTAGCATGCAGCTCTGCTAAGGGTTATAGAAACAGTTCTATCCATAGTTAATTATTTCTTATTAGAAATTTAGAACTTTACATGAAATAAAGCTCTTTGAACAGAGAAAAAGTTGTTTGCACATTTCATAAATTAAGGTTAGCTAGATGAGGTTTGGTATGCATTTCTTTAGCTTTTGTCAGTAGCTGACACCCAACGTTTCTACCTACAGAGTGGCCACAAAATTTGGAAGTAAAGGTGACTCTTTGCCCTGTCTGACCATGTTAAGTGAGCACTAATTAAGTGACTGTCAAGTGCACTAATCACCCAGAGAGCACTACCATATGACCCCAGAGAGCACTACCACATGACCCCAGAGTGGTGAGTGGCCAGTGAGATTATAATTTCTAAAATTGGATTGGATGACATAGCCTTGTGGAGTATGCACATGCTGGCCAGTTCAGAACACCCTTGGGTATGGGGTAAAGGTGCCAGAAAAAATCAGGACACAAGATGAAAAGTTAAATTTGAAGATCAGATAAATAACAAATTTTTTTTAGTATAAATATGCATGGGATACTTGTATATCCCTTGCATATATGAGATATATATGGATGGGGCATACTTCCAAGAGCCGTAATTATACTAAAAACTTACTTGTTTTTTTATCTGAAATTCAAATTTAATTGAGTGTCCTTCTGTATTTTTATTTGATAATCTGGCAAGCATGGGGTATGATAAAAGGGCACATTCTGGGCACCCTCTTTCACTCCCCCAGTGAAAATCAGAGACAAATAATCTGAGCCAGTGATTCTCAAACTTTATCTTATATCAGAATCAAATGCAGAATTTATTAAATCCCAGATTATTAGTCAGAGTTTCTGAATCAGTAGGTCTCAGTTGAGTTCCCCCAAATTTGCATTTTTAGCATCCTCTGGCATTGCTGATGCTGCTGATTCCAGGGATCACATGTAAGAACTACTGATCTGAGGTGATGCATTACAGATGCATGTACAGAGATTGCTAGAAATGCTGTGTTAATGTATCCTGTTCATTGCAATTCTGCCCAGCACATTAAACTATGCATCACTAATGAGGGACAACACATCAAACACATCATGTATTGTAATGTAATATCAATAAATCATTTATTATGCATAGTTGCCTATGTTTCCAGATTTTATGGCCGCTCTATAGGTAAGTTATTTGCCTCTGCACTGAATGGATTACCTTTTAATGAGTGCAATATTAAAACTACATGTTGAAAGTAGAATGAATTAAAATTTTGATAAACCCATAAAATAGTAATATCAGAGGACCTTTGTTAAATTATATACCAAATAAATATTTAACAAGGTGAGACACTCAGGAACTTTATGTATATTTTATTAAACACCACCACAATTTTCACAGCAAACTATGTATACACAGAGCCTTCATACAACCCCAGGATTTTTGGAATACCCAGAATGGAGTTTCCACACCATGACATTTTCAGGGACCTGGTCATCCTGGGGGAAGATAAAAGAGGCATTTGCTTGTGCTATTCTTAGAACTGGAAAATAATGAAATGTTCTAAAGTAACTTTGAAGGTGACATTTTATATTTCCTCCATCAAGATTATTGTATTTCTTTTTTGTTTTTTGCCTTTTTTTCCACTTTTCTATTTATTGGCCTATTGATTTAGATTTCCTCTTTTGAGGGAGGGGAGACATAGGAGAGAAATACATAGGGAAAGAATGAAGAAAGGGTACTAAAAATTTTTGCTGAGTGTCTGAGTCCTTTGGCCACTGTTTGGAGATTGTTGATCTACTACAAACATGTAAAATCTAAGGGCTACCTTATTAGAGATATACGTTGAAGTATTTATGGATGAAATGATATGTCTATGATTTGCTTTAATACTGCAACAAGAAAAAATTTGCAGGAGGAAAGATGAACTAAATTTGGCAAAATAAAACATTAATAATTGTTGAAACTGGGTGATGGGGTTTATTATACTGTACTACCTCAGTGAGTGTTTAAAAATTTCAAAAGTAAGTTAAAAAAAAAAGTTTAAGGACTGGGCTTGTATTCTCATCTTTGTCACTAATGGGACAAGAAACCATACTTAAATCGCTTAAATATTCTGTGCCTCAATTTTTACAAATGATCGTACAGCAATTAATCAATCAGCAAGTAAGTATTGAGTTTGGCCTACTATGTAGGTAGCATTCTGATGTTACTATCAAAATTCCCAGGGATGTTGTCAAATTACTGAAAAGTATCCATAATGTACTTAAAAAAATTTAAACCACTCTTAAGTATTATCATCACAAGATCCATTGTTGAAATTCTTCGAGTACAAATGCTTGGAGCACAGATCTTTGGTAAATGTATGTTACTGAAGATCTCTTTTTTGTGTTTAAGAATAGCTATTTAGGTTAGGTATCTGCTGAGATAGCAGCTGCTCAGACTCTACGTTGAGATAGGGCAGAAAAAATAAAAGTAATATGTTACACATCTTGGCTCCTTTTATATTTCTGAGGAAAAAGCAAAACAACCTTTAAGATTTCTAAATACCATCCATATCTACTACAAGGTAATAAAATTTGGACCCTTTTGCAGTCAATTCCCCAAAAGGCCGGCGAATGTAGAAGTAAAAACTTAAAGGGTAAAAACATACCAGCTTGTGTGTCTGTTGCTGTGTGTGCACAAGCATAAATGATATTAAAATTTTGGAATACAATCCATGGCATGGCTGTGTGGCATGCTGTCAGAATAGGGAGGATGACATCTCCTTTCTTATTTGCAGACTCGAATCCATGGACATGGGTTAGGTCCAGAAATGGCCCGTGGCCTGAAGGCTGGGGAACAAGTACATGATTACACTCCCGGCCATCAGTAGAGTGGTAAACTGCACATCTCTGGCTGGTGCAGAAGCAGGAAAAACAAAATGGCTGTGAGCTAGGATGAGGACATGCCTTGCACACCAGTGGAGGAGGGGTAGACAGGTATGATATGCTAAGTGGAGGGTGTAGTTATCCTCCCAAATCATTAAAAAATTTTTAAACAAATTTTGATTTTTAAATTGAAATATAATTGATTATAAATATTTATGGGGTACAGAATTGACTCAGCATTTGTGTACAGTATATGATGATCAAATCAATATTATTAGCATGTTCATCATTACAAATCATAATTATTTTTTGTGTTCCTCACCCAATTACTCCCTAACCCCCTTCCCTTTTTCCACCTCTAGTAACTATAGGTCTGTTCTCTCCTCTGAAAGTTCAATGTTTTATTGTAGTCTTTCCTTCCTCTCCTTCCTTTCCTTCTTCCTTCCTTCCCTCCCACCCCACCTTTGTCTTTCTTCGCTCTCACTTACGAGTGAGGACATGCGGTATTTCTTTTTCTGTGCCTGGCTTATTTCACTTATGATTTTCTCCAAGCTCATCTGTGTTGCTGGTAATGGCAGAATTTCACACTTTTTCATGGCTGAGAAAATTCTTTCCTGTGGTTATTAAGCAATTATTCCCTGCTAGAAGGTGCATTCCATGCAGAGGGTTAAAATCCTTTTATATGGTGGTACTTGGGCTACTTGTGCACCCTCCAATAGAAAGATGAGAGCATTTCCTTCTAGGGCATACCAGAGAGGGCAGTTTTGGTAGGAAGAGAAGTGGAGACAAATTTGGAATTTGAGACCTACTGGAAGGGCAGGCAGGATATGGGGGCTTTGGCTGGAGATGTTGATGGAGGTGAGGGGTTTCCTGGGCAGTGGGAGGCAACAGAGAGTGCTGGCTATCCAGAGGGAACAGAGAAGTTGCTCAGAGAGAAGGTATTGATGCGAACTTTACCTTCTTTATGATTTTATTTGTGGATTAACTAGACAGGAGACAATGTCGATCACACAGTAGTTGCTCAATAAACATTTATTGAATAAATAAATGCACAAATCCCTTGGGACATGGAGTTTTCACTGGCAGATTATTTGTTTGCCTTATACACAGAATGGTAAGTGCATCCAAAAACTATATGTCTTGTTAGTATAGGATTTTAAGAATAAAATCCTTATTACCCCAGAGTGCTAAGTAGAGATATTTCTGCTCATTAAAGCCTGTATTTAAATGATTTCCTCCTCCTTTTAGAGGAGATATTTATTGAAGTACTTTTTTTTCCAGGTTGATATACTTTGTGTACAGTGTACTACAGGGGCGAAAAAAAAGAATTTCCTAATTAGTTAAGGATATCCAGTAGCTCGAGTGTGAGAAAAGTAGATCAAAGTGGAATATTAGTGACCATGTACCCATAATCAATGAAGATCTCTGCACACTTTGATTAGATTAATATTTTTTCCCCAGCAAAAAGACTTGCCTAGATCCTCTATATTCTTACAAATTCATAAAATTTAGAACACTTTGCTTGTTCTGGATGATTTAGGGCTCAGGCCCTATGCTGCTGTTTTCCATGTGTTACCTCCTTTAATCCTTGCAGTATACCTGTAATACAGCTCATGTTATCCCTGTTCTACAGATGAAAACCAGAGGAGGACTCCTCTGGAGACCCAGGATTGCTAATCAGAATCTTCTCTCTTATATAAATATAAAGCCAAACACTTCTTATCTCGTTCTGCCCTCCCTTTACAAGAGAAATTCTACTTGAAATTTTGCAAACACCTATTCTGTGGTCTGCTCTTGCCATTTTCATTAATCTTTTGGAAACAAAACCTTACATTTTTTTTCCTTCAGTGGTCTAGAATTAAAAGCTACAGGTTAAAATCTATAAGTAACATTATCCAGCACATAATGCCTGGATTAAATATAAAATTAGAGTATGTGTGGAAAACCGAGTTATTACTATCATATCCAACCCAATAAAGGTTTTAATAAAATATATTGTGTGATACCAAAAATAAGTGCTGGCTTATTAAGCAGAAAAGGGGGTTATTATTTAGATATTTATTGGAGAACCAGCTCAAGACATAGAGTCCAGGAATGATATCCAAATACAGGCTGCAGAACTGGCCTGAGGCGTTTAACCATGGCTACCACTACTGCCCCACAAGGGCCACTACTGCTGTCCCATCCCACCACTGCCATTTCTGCAGCAGGAACTTGGCTGCCATGTTTGCTACCATATGGATTCTGTGTGTCACCTCTTTCCTCAAGTTGCTAACTTCTTTTTTTATTTCTTTTTGGAAAATTCTATATTTATTTTTTTTATTGTGGTAAGAACATTAAGGAAAAATCTACTCTTGAAAAATTTTAAGTGTATAATCCAGTATTGTTAACTGTAGGCATGATGTTATATAGCAGATCTCTAAAACTTATTCATCTTGCATAACTGAAACTTTATACCTATTGAATAGCAACTCTGACTTCTGAATTGTTTCTTATTGGGAGATCCTAACTCACATGCTTGTATTGTGCAAAAGATATTGGAGAACCACATTTTCTAGGTTCTATCATTAGCAAGCTACGATTCTTAAAACTTCACATTCTTAGACATGGCAAGGATATTCAAAAGTGGTAGTCACGCAGAAATTATAGCAGATGTCTACTACAGATTTTAATGTTAACAAAACTAGGATCCAAATGGTTCATCCCCAAATGATGATGTATTTAAAAGAATATAGTCCAGTAATTTTAAGATTTCAAATTCTTTGAATAACACAAAAGCAATGTGCAGTGTTATCTTCAGCAATGATTCTTAAAATTCCCTTTCTTGCACTCCTCTCCAGTGTCCTACAAACTGCAGCCTGTGCCTTGACCCCTCAAAGTCCCTGGGAAAGCTCACGTTCTTTGTCTAAAGACCCTCTTGCTCCCTTGCTCCCCTCCTGCTTTCCCCCCTCCCCCCAATTCCCCATGGCAAACCTCAAGAACTGGTCTAGTAAAGCAGAACCTGCATTGGAGGGAGGCAGAGGAAAGAGATTAAAGCAGGCAAAACTAGAATTGTCCTTAGCCGTTAAGGGAAAGGCAAAGAGAATGGAAAGACATTGGTACACTAAAAATTTGTATCCAGTCGTAGGATGGATACTTTTACTAGTGATATTTAAGCACTACTTGGAATAATTGGCAGGGCTTAACAAAATGTGCGGACTGCTATGAGATTTGCAGTTAAAATGTTGGTTGTGGTTCAAAGTGTCTTCTATAATAAAAGCAGCTTGGCTACAAATAATAAATAAAAAGAAACAGACTCCCAAGTATTTTAAAGGAAAGATAAAGGCTCGTGTTCACATTTATGAATCTAAAAAGAACATTAATTTGTTTTCAAGTTCCCAGTACAGAATTGGTTCTTTGGGAGTAAATTCTACTCAGAGTTACTGTCATTGTCACAAATAATTAGTTGATTCTTCAACGCTGCTGGTTAGATCAGTGCTACTAGGAAACCCTCATGTATCTCCTATGACAGTTTGTAACAGGTGCAGTGACATACTTCAAATATTCATTCTTTTAGGAAATTTTGTTGACCCTGACACAAAGCCATTAAACTACCTATTCACATTTGCTACTCCACCAAATGAAAACTTCACATAATATTTCAGACCATTTATTGGTTGAGATAGACAGCTGGATCTAAACACATCCTGCAGCACAATTTCTGCTTAGCGGATATCAGATAGTTTCCCTTAGAATATTGAATACAGCTCTGAATTACTGAAGAATTCTATCTAGAAGAGCAGGGATCTGTGCCTGTGCCAAAAGTAAGTTATAACAGAAATTCAATAACTGAACGTAACATCAGTCATTTGGTTGTTGCAAATTGTTTCTTCCAGAGCCTGTACATTGGACTGCTAGCTCACTTTCGCAGAGGGCTGGATGTTGCTGTTACCTTTTAATCCTTCCCATCTGGGGAAGCATTTACTTTTGAATCAGTTTGAAACTTAGAACACACTGTTTCAGTGTTATGTGGACACTAAACTAAATGAGAAGCTAACTCATAACTAAATTCTAAGGCTTTAAACTGGAGGCTGTAGTACTCCAGCGTCTACACACTATGACCTCTTAAGTTGCAATTGGATGTCCTTGCCCCACCTAGCCTGGGCTGGTGGAATGAGCATGGATGCCCTGGGCAGAGACCCTTTTAGGGCATCCACTGGGGGAGGAAGAAGTAGTCCTAGAAATCATAACTGCAGAAACAGGGACAAGGCGTTGGAAATGAGGAGTTACGTAGGGTCTGCCTTCGAAGATCTTCAAGCTGCCTTATTTTCATGTGTGCTATTCAGATGTCTTAGCAGTTCTCAGCACAATGCATTTTGGAAATATATTAGCTATTCAGTGTAGCTGTTTTCAGGTTTATTATGCAATATCCTGATTTTGATTCATGAAAATATTTCATTAAATACAATCGCTCATGTAATTACTGTACTTAATCTACAGCATACTTTAATTAACATTGCACAGACTTTTGATTTAATCAATTAGATTTGATCTAGTATAACTCAGCTGTAAAATACTTTTTATGATGTAGCAGCCCAAAATAATTATCAAGAGCTAAGGTAATAGACAACTTGAACTAAAACTAACAAATTCCTTTGTTAAGAAGAGCAAATCATAATTTGAACTATATTTTTATTCTTAAAAAAGTAAACTGTGAAGAGTAGATCATTCTGGTTTGATCGATAGTCTATTTTAAAAATCTCATTGGGAGCATTAGAACTTAAAAAAAATGTTTTATTTTTGTGTTCATTTCCTAACAGCTTCGGGAACAAAAGATTAAACTCAAGCAAGATTCTCCACTTTTTGGCCTTGTAAATATACTTACCTATATCAATATCTCATGATTATTGCTTACTGTTATGGGTTGAATTTCATCCCCCCCAAAATATATGTTAAACTCCTAGTCCCCAGTACCTCAGAATACAACTTTATTTGGAAATAGGGTCATTGTAGATGTAACTAATTAGGATGAGGTCATATGGTAGTAGGGTGGGCCCCTGATCCAATATGACAGTGTCCTTGTAAGAAGATGGCCATGTGAAGACAGAGACACAGAGAGAGAATGTCATGTGAGTCCAAGGCAGAGATTAGAGTTATGCAGCTGAAAACCAAGGAATGCTGGAGATTGCTGGCAACCAACCAGCAGCAAGGGAGAGGCAAGGAAGGGTTCTCCTGCAGGTTGTAGAGGGAGCATAGCCCTCCTGACACCTTGAATTTGGACTTCTATCCTCCAGAACTGTAAGAGAATAAACTTGTGCTATTTTATGCCATCTGGTTTGTGGTACTTTGCTACGGAAGCCCTAAGAAACTAAAATATTCACTAAAACTGATTAAGTTGAGAACTAAAATGCAACATAACCAGAATCTATAAAATTACTTTTTATGATAGTGGGGGAGAAAAGTATCCTGCTGAACTATTTTTAAAAATGCATGTGCTGTTTTTAGTTGAAGTAAACTTGTATATTCTTAAGTAAGTATTGACATGCAAGTATTGACATAAATATTATACTTTTGTTCCTTACACACAGCATCTAGTAGAGTGCCTTGAACATAAATCATCCCACAGTACATTTTGTGGCTTAATTTTAAAAGATTAAAAATGAAAATAGCCTATGAATATTAAAATATCCACTTATAGAAATTGAACCATAAAATATATACAGTGCTACTGAAATGTAAGAGTAATCATTGAAAAGAATTTTCATGAGGTTCATCAAAACAAAATTTCATCTTGAATCCATATATGGCTAATAAAGAAACTATATACCCTGCAGTTTGTGGATTATTCAGATTCTGCATTTTCTGTTGCCCTTATTTTGACTTTGAAAATAATACTATTAGCACCTACCTATACTATGTAATAGGCAGGAACAAATAAAAGAATGTAAATTTTAGTTACTGGTATTAACTTGCTAACAGAATCTTATTACATAGGGTATGGGAAGGATAGAAATTAAAAATAGGAAAAATGAATTTGGGGGGTTACCTGTAAATTTTTTTCCCCTGAATACCCAAGAGTTGATTATTGTTTGGTTGTCACAGGGGTGATAATGTTTGATGGAAAGACATCAACAGACACCAGCAAAGGACCTGGACACAGACAGCTAACAGAGCAGTCACTATGGCAGCATGCTCCCAACCAGAGGGGAAAGTCTCCTGGCATCAAGTGTCTGTGACGATCACTGGATGATACCAGCTAATTGGTATGCATCTTGTCAGGTCCTTTGAGAAGTAGCATCTTTCTGTTCTCCAGGGGTGATAATGTTTGATGGAAAGACATCAACAGACACCAGCAAAGGACCTGGACACAGAGAGCTAACAGAGCAGTCACTATGGCAGCATGCTCCCAATCAGAGGGGAAAGTCTCCTGGCATCAAGTGTCTGTGATGATCACTGGATGATACCAGCTAATTGATATGCATCTTGTCAGGTCCTTTGAGAAGTAGCATCTTTCTGTTCTTGGAGGTCTTCATAAACCTCCAGTCCTTCAGATTGTTCTGGATACTTTGACTTTTGCCAATATACTGGTAGAAATAACTGGCATAATACAACTGCCCACCTCCAGATCATTCTGGAGCAGTTGCTGCTAGACAGGATGAATTGAACTTTAAATTCCCAGGTGTAGTATTCCTTAGTAGGACCAACTTTCAAACCTGCCTGAGATCTATTCCTGAATTATGTAACAGGTACTACAAGATAAAAAGATAAGATTAGATTGGTAAAACATAGACAAAACATATTTCCTGATGGTTTACAATATTCTGATTTCTGTGCTAGGCACTCCACATGTAATCTCATTTAATATTTGTTTTAAATTTAATTTCAATATTATTTTTAATAGAAACAATATACATACATTTCATAAACATCAAAAGGACTGGGTGGTGAGTAGTTGGGAGTTTGTTTTTTAAAATTATTGTTTTCCTTTAAAAGATATAGTCTTTGGTATGTATATTTCATAATAAAAAATAAAACCAGTCAAATAATATGACAAGGTTTATATTAAAACAACAGTCTTCTGCTCCATCCCTCCATAATCCCAAATCCCTCTCATTAATCCAATAATTATTATCGTTTTAGTTATTTCTTGTAGTATTTACTTATTTCTAAATAATGTGCATATACAAGTATTTCTTGATTTTTCAGACTTAGAGACTATCTATTGACTTCTTTCTAGGGAAGATGAGGATTTAGCTCTCCTATTCCCCCCTCCTCTCACTTACATTTCACTTCTTCCTATCTTTCCAAAATATGTATATCACAATTTTAGGTTAAACTAATACTTAGGCTAACATTACGTATCTTATTTTTTTTTATTTTGGTTTTTAGTGGCTGGTGAGTACAGGGACTGAACACTGGGCCTTGGTGTTATCAGCACTGTACTCTAAGCAGCTGAGCTAACTGGCCAGCCTCTAACATTATTTTAACTATGTAAATGTCACTTATAGCTGTCACGTAGTACACTCTGATTCTATTTCTTGTATAACACATTGTTTTTGCCAGTTAACAAAATACATTTTTTTGTTTGCTTGATTTTCTGTGCTCTTATTACTAATTCATCCCCAAGTTCTCTAATATTAGGGTATTTTTAAAAATTTGTATAAAAATAGACTTAAAATATAATATGAATCTTTCCATGAACTTTTTGAAGTATCCTTGTATAAGCAAAAGTTGCCTCTGAACATGTTTAAGTATTTTATCCATTTCATATTTATCTCGGGGAATTTCATCTGAAGTCTTCAGTTTTCTCAGTTACTGAGAACCAAGTAATTAAATATCAACAAGTTAGTTGTTCTGTAAGTCTGACATACAGCTGTTACCTGGGACTTTTCCCTTCATTATCATGAGATAGTTTTCAGTGCCTGTCTCCTGTGTTAGATTCCTAATGTTCCTGTACGTTACATCTTTCTCTTGGTGTAGGCCTTAATTTTGGTAGAGCACATTTAGGATTATCCTGAGAAAGGTAAATAATTTAGGACCTCACATTTATGAAAATGTCTATATTCTACCCTCAATATTTCACTGATAATTTTGCTGGGTGTAGATTTTCTGTATAATTTTCTCCCAGAATTCTGAAGACATTTCTCCATTGCCTTCAAGTTTTAGTGGTGCTGTTGAGAATTTTCATGCTACCTTAGTCCTCATTCCTTTGTCTGTTATCTCTCTTTTTTCCCCCTCTGGATGTTTTTAGGCTTATCTCTTTATCCGGGTATTCATGATATGTCTTGGTCAGACAAATCTGCTAAGAGGATTTGTATTTGCTTACACCAAATGTATGGGGATGTTACCAGCCTAGGATTAATCTGCTTTAAATTCTTGGCTAGAGTTTTATCAGCCCATTTAGGTAGTCTGAACTTGGACCACAACCTGTGTAAAGACTGACTTGTGGCTACAAATTCTCAGTGCCAATTCTCTCCTTTCTCCTCTTGCCAAATTTGAATTGGTCAATTTTCCTTGCGGTTCATTAGAAGTAGTATGGGGTTTATTTCTAATTTGCCCTTACACTGAAGGTACAGCCCTTGGGAATCCCAGAATTCTGGTAGGAGGAGAATCTATTAGACTTCCCAATTTGGAGTAGCCCCGGGCTTTGTTCTCTAGCCCCATTCCTCAAAGTCCTGTGAAAATCAGTCTACACTCAGCTGGTTTGACAAATGCTCTCAGGATAACAGGCTGCCACTTAACCTCTGTAGATTCTTGTTCACTCAGTGCCTGGCCTGGATTTCCTTACTTTCTTGTCTGGTGATATTAAGATGATTAAAACATTATAATTTGTCCAGAAGTTTTAGTTATTTCCGGCAGTCCAGATACCTACCCTGTCATCTCCCTGGAAATAGAAGTCTGTGTTACTTTTCTGAGCCCCCTACCTCATAGGAGTGTGAGGAATAAGTGATAGTATTAGTGTAAAGCTCATAGCTCTATGTCTGGCCCCCTAACTAACGTTTACTCATTTTTTTTTTAAAAGTGGCTTTCTCAGAGCTCAAACATAGGTTGTTCCATCTTGCTATATTTTTATAGGTACATGGTACACTAACACCAGAGGATGATGATGTAAATAACTGAGGTCTCGGTAAATTGTATATTTATTATATAAAGAAATGTGGTTAATTCTTTCCATTTCAAAAATTTTCATTTCAAATGAGAACCAAGTAATTAAATATCACTAGGAGCCTAGATCTTAACTGAGAACATGAGGTTTATTGAAGAGAAATCCTTAATTAATTTGCACATGTCTTGAGACAAAGGAATTTGTAAACATCTCTTCTCCCTAGAAATCAAACAAGACTCTAAAGGGATATAAAATGGATGCATCCTTTTATAACAAACTAGGCTATGCCCTTATTTTTACTGTCTTCCATTGTCATAAAGAGTTGAATTGCATGAGAAGGTCCTTTTAAAGTCATTGATATGTTCATTCTAAGCAGTTGCCCTTCACTTTAAAAACAATTTCTACCCAGTGCCAACTAGCCCTTGCTCAGAATCAGCTCTCTCTTTCTGGTGGCTGACTTGGCCCTTGGGCCCTCTCAGGGACACTTCTTTAGCAGGTGCATTGTGATATTCTTCACAGCCAACATGGTCTCTGTACAGGTGGGTTTGATGAGCATCTCAGGGAGTAAAAATCCAAAGTGTCCAGTGTCACGTAGTTCAAAAGCAAAGGCATAGGGTATTCCATTTTTGTAGGCCCAATCCATTGAGCTGCCAGAGCTCACATCTAAAAGTTAAAAGAAAAAGAAAAAGAAAAAGAAATAGATTAGCCTCATTAAAGAGTCTGTATAATTTTCTAAATGTATATATAGTACTTGCTTACTAAGCTATACTATATCCTTCCAATTAAATACCATTTCAGTAAGAATGATTTAACAGTAGTTCCTTGGTATTTGGCTCATAGAACATATAAATCACACCTGCCATCATCTTGGAGCATCTAGTCTAAGTATTAATGCTTTGCCACTATGGTGACCTCAATTCCAATAACATAAATCTTAATGCTCACTTTATTCACCTATAAATAACCTACACCATAGATTTTCTTTGTTTTTCAGTTCTTATCACTCAGTTCTCCACTTCCGTGGTCTAAAATATTAAAATTCTCTTTCCAGAAAACCTCCTCATCTTTTCCACCTCCCCTATTTTTCCATTCCTGCTGGACTTGTTCTTTGCTTTTACTCAAGTTTGGAGTTTCCAGACTCACCCTGCCTTCTTGTGGCTTTGTTTGACTCTCCACTTGGCTATGGTCAATTACTTCATTGAATTTTTCACCGGACCCTCATGATGCCTCATCCCTGTCCTTTTTCTGCCTTTGTTTTGCCAATTGTCAATCCCTGGTCCAGTTTCTCTGCTATCACTCCAGGTGTGGGAGCAAGAGAAAGTCTTTGCTGAATAGATAGCGTATAAATTCATACCGTATAATCACTGAAGTCTTTTTCTGCTCCCAGTGCTGCTCTATGCTGCTTCCTACAGTCTTTCACTTACTGAAACTTTCCTATTCTCTACTTGTCCCACCCCTCACTTTACCAATGTCCCCCTTACTCTAGATGGTTACCCCGTCATCTCCTCTTCTGACATCAGAGCCCTCTGACTTTTCTCCTTTTAGTTCAGAGGAAGAAATGTTGCTCGCCTTTTACATGTGTCACCTCTTGATTGTTATTGTCCTCTTTGGTAGTGAGAGAGTTCCTTTTCTAGGACCCTGTTTCATTAACTAATCCCCCCTCTCTTGCATCTGCATTGACCAAAATTCTCAAGGACTCCTTTCCTACAGCACTGCCTTCTCATGACACTGCCCTATACCCTCGATCACTAGCCTCTTTTTCTTCTTTTGCTTAAGAACTCAGAGAGAATCTGTATATGTTCTTTCCACATCCTCAACCACTTTCAGTCTGATTCTTGCCTCCACTCTTTTATTAAACTTTGTTCTTGAAGGTCACCAATGACCGCAGGCCTAATCTCCTTTTCTGTTTTTTTTTTTTTTTCCGCCTCTGATCCCAGCATTTAACATAGCTGACAATCCATTCCGGCAACTCTGTCCTTCTGGCTCCTGTGACCTCACACCCTCCAGCTTGTCCTGTCAGCACAGAGCTGACAGCACAGGCATTAGAGGCAGACTGCCAGTGTGGGCTGTATCCGATCCCACCACTTACATGTGACTTTTCTGTGCCTCAGTCTCCCTTTTTGAAAAGGGGATGATGATGATACCTGCTACATAGGGTTGTTGTGAAAATTAAATGAGATAATAAATCACATGAAAGTGCTGTTATTATTTTGCATCTTTATACCCCAAAATGCCTGGTATGCAGTTTTTAGTGTAACAGGCTCTTAATAATGATTTATTAAATGAATAAATATTTCATAGAAAAATCTTTGTACACTTCTTTGCCTGAAATTTATATGACCTAGCTTCACATAACACTATTATTATTAAATTTCCAGAGCATGTTCATTTACTCAAATAATATCATTTTTATGCTGTTTTTCCTAGGAGAAGTTAGAGATGGAATCATTATGTAAAGATGACAATTAAATGACTCTGCTGTTTCTCAGATTCCCCTTGCTTCAGTTAAGGGCAGAAGATAGGCCGTGGCTTCTGTGTCCCTCTGGTTAGAGAACATCGGAACTACAAATAGTAGTCATAGTAGCCAAAGTCAGAGACGATATGTGCCAACAGTTACATCATGGTGATGTGACAGCCTCATTTCTATGGTAACAGATTGTCCTCAGTAAATATAATGCTATGACTGTGTCTTTTTACCAAGCTGAAAAGGTGAACTGTTAATAAGATTTTTAAAAATTAATGTTTTAAAGTTGTTTATTATGATGGAATTAATTGGTAGTGTACTTTTAAAAATACTATTTTCCTCCCTTTCAGTGTGATATTGAAAAACTATTGTAAAATTGTCAGCATGAGACCAGTGATCATGGACACTGAAAAAAAAATCTATTGATACTTGTGACATTCTCATTATGAGGATAAACTTATTGACAAGCAGTGTTAATTGACAAATCAAGCTTTTGTTCTGAAGGCTGAAGAAAGTAGAAAGCAAGACATTAAAAATATAATGATAGGGAGATTAAAGAAATCAGGAGCAATTTGCTACCTCAATGAGAAGCATAATCAGATGCCACTATCTACACATATACATACAACATGTGTATGTTTACCTTCACATGCATACATAGACATTCAAATATACATGATTTCTCACTAGATTTTCCAAGTCAAATAATTAATGCATTTTAGAGTTTGAAAGGCCATGAGAAATGATCTAGTCCAATTCTTCATGTTCCAGCTGTGGAAACTGAAACCCAGGATTAATAAATATCTTGGCCTAGATGGCACACCTGGCAGAATTAGGGCTAAAATTCACATCTTATGATTCTTTGTTCAAGTTCTTTCCAAATACCCAGTTGCTCTTTATTTCGTGTAAAAGAAGAAATCTTTAAAATCACCTTTTAAGGGAAAATGCAGTCAAAGTTTCTACGTAAGAAATGGCATTTCATAACAAGAATGGTGGAGGAAAGGCACCACAGGGAAGCTGTTGCAGGGCTGAAACATTTGCTTCATTATCTTCCCAAGGCCTGTTTCCACCCTTGCAGTAGTTCCAATTGCTTAAGGAGCCCATTTTGATATACTCCACTGTCATAATATCTCAATTCAACTTGTAGTCATTACTGCATGCTTAGCAAATTCTCTGCTTAGAATTTGTTTAAATTGGTACAGTGGTTTCTATCAAGCTGTGTAAAACTAATCAGATATAAACTCCCTCCATCTTCCTTGGCTAATTTGTTAGTCAAAAATTTCACTTTAGGGAGAACACACTTTCTTCTTTTTAAAGGGAAGTCATGATACAGGATAATGATTCAAGAGAGATGATTCTAACACAATGTATGCAGGAAACTTACACAACGTTCTGGAGGCAGGTCCATATCTATACCGTATCCCGTACACCGACTGAAGTGCATTCACAGCTTTGTAAGCTGCGGATTCCTGTGAGGGAGAAATGATATCATTTATATTGTTGCATTGAAACTTTTAGAAACACTGGCATGTTGTTTGAGCCTTATCAGTCATCAACATGGAGAACACTGAGGGGCACATTAGTTAATAGCTACATTTAATAGTAGCATTACACAGTATTACTCTTCTATCACATGCTGTATTTTCTGAATGTTTTGGAACACATCATTTCATTTGATTGATTCTCACAACAAGCCAGGGATCAGTAATATTTCCATCTTACAAGTGAGAAAAGGAAGGCTCTGTGAGGTTAAATGGATACTCTCAGGTTACACAGCAAAGAGTGGTTCAGCTGGGATAAATACACATATTTTCTGAGGCTGACTTAGTGTTCTGTTCTCTTCACTTTAGTTCAGGGACACCTATTTCTATAAATTATGAAATGTTTGACAGGGCAGGGGCCATGTCAGTCTTACTCATAGCTTGTACCCAGTACTTAACAATGTGCCTGTACATAAGCAATGCTTGATCAATGTTTTATGTACAAATGTTGAATAAGCATAAATCTGCAAAAGTATTAAGATAATCGTATTGATTCTCAAGTATATATTTCAGTGTATATATTCAAGGTATTTAAAACACATCTGGATCAGTTAAGAAGCCCTTTAATTTAGTAAGAATGACTTCTCTTATGCTCTTTGTTTATCCTTAGTGGAAAAGGGAACAATTTCAGAATGGTTCATGATTTCTAAGGTTACATACACCTTTCACAGAGGTTACTCAGGTACTGCTAAGATGCAGAAATTCTAAGATGAAACTCTTCCTACCAATGCCAAAAATCAGGAAAAATATTCAACACAATGAAAATACTGAAAAGTAGATATTCTAACATGAATTAGAATGATATGGACTATCCTTTAAAACATTTTCAAATGATATAAAAGCACTAGTTTCAAAAAAGAGTTAGAGAAGTATTACATGACAGTTGAGAGGAAAAAAAGTATGCTGAAACCAGTATACAACTCTCCTATTTCAATTTGCCTCTGAATAATTTAATACTTGAATTGAAGCACTCTGGACAACATGGTGGCATGTTGGACTGAGCTTCAGGTTGCTGTCCTCATTCAGCTCAGGGATGTGTATGGCAGTATTTGCAGCAAACTCTTTGTGGCTCTTGAGGGACCAGGCTCCAGGAGCTGGCACACTATTTATTATTGATCTCCCTGATGACATTCTTTTAACAGAGCCAACAGAAAAGGAATGTAAACACCATAATGAGGTATCTTTATGGAGGATGTTTTAAGATTTTGACATCTTCTTCAACGACCTCAGCAATATTCTGTGGCAAGGGCAGATATTTCTACATTTAGAAGATTACTGCATTCTGCTGGTGAAGAGACCTTTGTTCCTCATTATTTGAGATGACTAAACCCAAGGAAAAAATGATTTTAAAAAAGAGAATCATCCCTTTGCCTGTTTACACAGAGCATTCCCATACTTTTAGCCTTTTGAGCTCTCTGCACTTCTGCCATTTGGGTACAGGTGCATATTGATAAGTGGTTTAGATATTATCTATCCACAAAAAGTGAAAACTTCAATTCCCAAGAATTATTTTCCAGGGTAGCACAGCTAGACACCTATTTGAAAGAGTGATTCCTTCTTTCTCTCGTTTCCTCTTTCTAACTGTCTAAAAGAAGCTAGGCCTCACTTATTGGTCCTTGACTAAGTAAAGAACATATTTTTTTATTAAGATAATTCCATATTTAAAGTAACTTAATGAATGACTTAAACAATGTTAGCAGAAACACAGACTGTTACATATTGATGGAATGTTTTAAAAAAATTTTTAATAGAATTTAATGGTTTTTGGTTAACATTCAAAGATTGCCTGCTTTCTGAGAATTGTAATCTTAGTTTTAGCTATTTCTCTTATGCTTAACCCACTCCAGATTTCTCAACAATGGCACTATTGACATTTTGGACTGAATAATCCTTCGCTGCTGGGGGCTGTCCTGTGCATTGTAGAGTATTTGGCAGCATCCCCCACACCCCCATTTGACGCTCAAAAATGTCTCCACACTTTTGCCAAATGTCCATTGGGAGGCACTTCCATCCTTGGCTTTGAACCACTGATCTACTCTTATGCCACATCCTCCAATCTAAGACAAAAGGAAAATAGGTTTAATCATGGTGGGAAGATAAATCTAAAATATGGAGAACATTCTCATGCCACAGTTTTTATATAAGGCATTTTCCATATCATCTGTTGTGAGAATATAAATAGACACTGGACCCACTTAAGAAAATGTTAGACATTTGCCTATAGAAATATTGAGGTTAGAGTGCCAGGTCAACAGAAACAGCAGCAGCAGCAGCAGCAACAAAAACACAGAGAAAGTCTATTAGACCCATAGAACAACTGAAGTATAGCACTGCAGAATGTAACTATCACCTTTGCAATATACCTAAAGAGAGAGAACTTGCTCAGAATTCTTGGAATGCCAACAAAGTTCCCATTTTGGACAGAATAAAAACTTTCCCCAGGCCCTATTCTGGCTTCCTCAGATTCCCCATTCCTTCCAGGTCTTGGACATCTAGGTTAGGAATTCCTGAACCCCCAAGCAATTGGTGCAAGGATTTGGAGTTCAAAGTATAGGGAGAAAGAGAATGCTTTCCTTTTATAAAAACTTTTCATTCAAGTACATTGTGGTATATTAAAAAATAAATATTTGGTCTTGGCTTTGGTCTCTGACACATAGCTCCTAAAAACCCTTGAAATCTCCAGAATATGAGTGTTTTTTAAGAGTCTTGGTTTTGAAAGTTTCAACCATATGACTAAGGGTTGGAAGCTTCAGCCCCAACCCCAGCCTCTGAGAAGGGGAGAGGGCCAGAGAGTGAGTTCAATTACCTATGGCCAATGACTTAATCAATTATGCCTATGTCATGAAACCCCCATAAAATCCCCTAAACGATGGGGTATAGCGAGCTTTTGGGTTGGCGAACACATCACAGTGCTGGGATGCTGGTGCACTAGAGAAGGCCTGGAAGCTCAGCAGCACCCACTGCCTCACGTTGGCACTATGCATCTTTTCCATTTGGCTGTTCCTGAGTGTGTTAGATAATAAACATGTAATAGTAAGTAAAGCACTTTCTTGAGCTTTGTGAGTCATCCTAGTGAATTATAGAAACTGAAATGGAAGTGGTGGAAAACTGCAACTCTGTAGCCAAGTCAAACAGAAGTGTGGGTAACCTGGGAACACCAAACTTGTGACCAGCATCTAAAGTGAGGGCAGTCCTGTGACATTGAGTCCTTAAACTTGTGGAGTCTGGTGCTAACTTTGGTTAGTTAATGTCGGGATGGAATTGAATTGTTGCATACCTAGTTGGTGTCAGAGAAGTGGTGTTGGAAAAGACACCATGCATTTGGTGTCAGGAGGAAAAAACCCCTTGAACATACATACAGAAGAACACACAGATTTTAAGTTTATAGCTCAATAAATCACAAATTGAACACATTCATGTAACCACCATCCAGCTCAAGGAATAGAATAGTAGCAGCAACCCAGAAATCACCTCGTGCCTCCTCCCATTCACTGCACTGCCTCCTATTTCCCCACAGGTAATTGCTATCCGGACTTCAAACACTGTGTATTAGCCTTTCTTGGGTTTGAACTTTATAGGCCTTTAGATGCAATAGGCTCTCAAATGACTCATTTTATGATGAATTACGCCCTATAGTAGAGAGCTTGTTGGGTTTCTGATATAAGAAGAGGAATGAACTCTGCATTTTCATTTTCAAGTAATCTTATGCCTGAAAGTCTGTTCATTCTGACTGTTAACTTAAAAATACACGCCCAGAGACTTACTAGCATTAAGCAAACAGTGCTTATAAATTAAAACTTGTTTTTAATTAATGAGAGTCAGACTATAATTTATGAACAATTATTGACTCAATAAAGTTAATTACAGCTCTGCATATGTGACCAAAGCTGTAATACTAATCAAATCCATCCTGACCTTTTCTGTATAATCTGTAGTAAGAATGGTTTGAAGTGATGTATTTGAAAATCAGCCTCGTGGTTAAAAGCAATGACTCTGGAGCTAGATGTGGGGCTGGATCCTGGCTATGACACTTAGTAGTTGTTTATTCTTAGTCTAATTACTTAACCTCTCTTGGTCTTAGTTTTTTCATCTGTAAAATGGGGGTAATAAAAGTTGCCTCATCTGATTGTTATGAAGAATAATGAGTTAACATATGTAAAATAATTAGTAGAATAAACACTGTGTTTGCTATAGTCATTAATATTTAGAACCATATTAGCATCAGAAAGGAAGCATGAAGCCACATAGAAAATAAAGGGTCAAATACTTACCACACAGTTAAAATTGGGGATTGTTGCATATTTGTAAGAATAGGGATACAGCAACATTTGAGCATATGCATGAAAGGAGAGGTAAGCCCTAATGTGCTTTCTGTGTTTTCGGAGGAAGTTAGCTACAGCCTTCACTTCTGGCTCAGATTCTGGGAAAGGGCCACAGTATGTATCATCACAAGGGTGCATAGAAGCTCCTTCATCTGCAAGTCAGAAAAGAAAATGGGGTGGGGGAGTGGGCAGGGAAGAAGTGAAAAATAAGTCAACACTGTTAAACTGTGATTTTTCTTACATTTCTGTAATCATATGGTATTACTAAGCAATTCATCAAACTTCTCATTTACAGAAATCAATGCTGAAAATTCCAAGGTGATTCAAGCCCCTTTGCACAATAGGAGGGCCTGGATGAGAACCAGGTACTGATTAAGTGAACCTGCACAAATGACTGCAAGGGATGGCTCTATCAGCTATCAGTTCTTTTGATGCAGAACTAATTCTATACAACCCACTAGAGCAGGTTAGGTCTCCCATTTATATGCTCCACAACACCTGTACTTTTTCCTCATAACATTCAACATATTTGTAATTAGTATTAAATATTTACTCATTTAATATTCAACCAATATTTACACTGTTCTAAGTGCCTGGGACCAATGGAAACAACACAGAAAAAAATCTCTCCTCTAATAGAACTTGCATTCAATCTGGAGTCTTTGTTAGACTCTAATGCTCTGTGAAAGCAGGCACTGTGTCTTCCTTGCTGGACACCTGGCAGCTAGAACAACAGTAGAGCAAGAGTTCAACAAATACTTGTTGAATAAGTCAATGTCAGATCAAAAGAAAAGGCGATATATCTGTAAAGGTATATAATGATATAGATAGGACAAGAACATAAATGCAAGCCAGAAATAATTCCACCAAACATGCTTAACCAATTTCTAATATATATGTAAAGGTATATAATGATATAGATAGGACAAGAACATAAATGCAAGCCAGAAATAATTCCACTGAACATGCTTAACCAATTTCTAATATATATATATATATATATTTTTTCCCCTTTTTGTCTTTTTTACTGACCGGTAACGGGATCGCAACCCTCGGTGTTGCGCCCGCACTGCGCTCAGCCAGTGAGTGGGAACCGGTCTCCACATGGGATCTGAACCCTTGGCGGGAGCGCCGCTGCGCTCCCAAGCGGCGCACTCTCCAGTGCGCCACCGGGCCGGCCCCTAATATATTTTTAATCAGCAAAATCCAAACTGGTTTTATATAACCCAAGAGTCTTCTCTAGTTATCTTCGGGGTCAGTTAAATTTCAGTTAAGAAATCTTCAAAACTAAATTTTAATAATTTTTGAATTAAAATTCTATCATACAGGGTGAGCAGGTTCTGCAGAGGGAAGAAAAAATAAAAATCACTATAACAATCACAAACTAATACGATTCTAAGAAATTTTGGAAATAATTACATTTTCCATAGTTATTTGCCATTCTGGTCCACTACTATCCCTCTCCTACCTCTAGAAAATGATAATTCTCTCCATAAACTATTAAAAAAGTTTTGGTGGTTCTATGACATAGTCTAATTCTCCTGAACATGAAAAGACAACAAAGTCAAATCAGGCTAAATTTTGAGGACATTAAGTGTAGTTTATGCTGTAAGAGAGGCAAGAATCAAGTCATGATGAGGAACTTAAAGCAATTGGGGTTTCTCTCCCCCTTTTTAAAATTTTTTATTTATTTTTAAAAAAAATATTGAGGGCTGGCCCGGTGGCGTACTGGAGAGTGTGCCGCTTGGGAGCACGGTGGCGCTCCCACCGAGGGTTTAATTAAAATAATTCATGGGTTGCATGAATACAGTCGATGAATTGATTAATGAGATGGAGTGGAGTTTGAAACATTCCCAGAAGGCATATAAAGGAATAAAGAACTGGAAACATGAGAAAAAAATTAAAGGGTACAAAAATAGAATAAGTATCAGTATGTGACTAATAGGGGACCTAGAAGGGAAGAAAAAAAATAAAGTTAAATATTTGAAGAACTGGTAATTAAAATTTCCCCACAATTAAGGATAGATCAAACAGACTTACTGTGCATCAAACAAAAGAGAAGAAGGGGAAAATATGAACACATTGACATAGTTAATGGAAATTTAAAATTCATGGGTTGCATGAATACAGTCGATGAATTGATTAATGAGATGGAGTGGAGTTTGAAAAAGGAAAAGAAAATAATTCCACAGGAAAAAAGTAGGTCATTTATAAAGGAACGAGAATCATTTTCACATTTGACTTTTCAACTTCATTACTAGAATATTTCCAAACTATTTTTTAAAAAGGAAATTTGAATGTAGATATTTACATCTAGCTGAACTCTCACTGAAATATGAGTGCAATAAAGATATTCTTTGGTATAAAAGGCCTCAAAGGCTTTACTATATAGTGACATACTTTAAAAACACCCCTGGAGAAAGTATTCCACCAACATAATGAATAATTCCAGAGAACCTACATGATATGAGAATTACAGGAGAGTGAGAAACTTAGTAACATCTGCTGCCTAAATAAGCAATGTCTGAAGGAAAAAAAGTGTAATGGTCTGGATATCAAATTCTAGGAGATAGCAAGCTGATAGATGATGGATGGCAGGTGACCAGAGGAGGTAAAAGCATGCTAAGTTATTGGTCTCTTTGGAAAAGGAGATATAGATATCGATTAAATTCAGAAATTGATGGAGAAAAACTAGCCTAAGTATGGGTCTTAAGTTAGGAATAACCACTAGAAGAAGAAAAATAGAACACAAACTTCACAACTATCAGAAGTAACATTGACCCATCCAAGTAAAGGAGAAAAAAAGAAAAAAGAAGGAATGCTGGAAGATAGAGAACAGAAATTAAGAGGTCAGAAATAAGTCAGTGTAACAGTGATTACAAAGAATCCTAACAGATTAAACTCACCAGCAAATAAGTGATATTTTCATGTGGAAAAATAAAGATCTAGCAATATCATGTCTAAAGAAAAAATATGTTGTAAAAAGATATATCAGTATTTAGTATTGTGGCAGACATGGTGTTGCTATTAGTTTTCTGGGCTGCCATAACATCACCATCAACTGAATGGCTTAAAACAACAGAAATTTATTCTCTCACAGTTCTTGAGACTAGAAGTCCAAAAACAAAGTGTCAGCAGGGTCGTCCTCCCTCTGAATGCTCTGAGGAGGAACACTTCCTTGTCTATGCCTAGCTTCTGGTGGCTCCTGGCAAGCCTTGGCATTCCTTGGTTTGTAGACACATTACTCCAGTCTTTGCCTCCATATTTGCATGGCCTTTCCCCTGGTGTGTTTCTGTATGTGTCCTCTCCTCTTTCTATAAAGACAACAGTTGTTAGATTCAGGGCCCACTCTAATTTGGCATACCTCATTTTAACTAATTACTTCTTCAGAAACCCTATTTTCAAATAAGGTCATATTCTGAAGTTCCAGGCATAAATTTTGAGGAAACACTATCCCACCACAGTATTCTGAGGAATATCCTGCTGCAGAAAAACTAGAACCTGTGTAACTTACATTCTCTGAGCATTGTTTGTCTTGCAAGAAGTAGAGAAGGCTCCAAGATACCCGGATAAAAAATCAACTTTAAAAATTCAATAGTGTAATTCTACCCTCGGCAGCATTACCCATGAGAATATATAGTAGAAAATAAGATACTATTCACAATATCTAGGAGTTAACCTATCAGGGAATGCATGACTGTTAGAAAATGTTAACACTCTATTAAATGACCTTTAATAAAAACTGAGTCAGAGAACTATACCATGTCCATTAATATGCTGACTTAAAGATGTCAGTATTTCTTTCTTTATTTAGTTAGTTCAATTCAACTTCAATAAAAATTCTAGCAGTAGGACTTTGGGGGAAAATTCAACTAATGAAGAAGAAAAAATAGCTAAAAAAAATCTTGGAGAAGAAGAGCAAAAGGAAAAGACTTACTCTACCAGATATTAAAACATGCTACATTGGTATAATAATAGAAATGATATGATACTGAGTCAGGAATAGACTAGACTAATGGGAAAGAATATATGGGAATTTGGTTAATAATAGAGGGGCATCACAAATCACTATGGAAATGATTGTTTAGTGGATGATGGTGAGAAAAGTAGCTCATTATATGAAGGAAAGAGAATAGGATTCTTAGCACATAAACATACAAAAGTAAATTTTAAGTAGTTTAATGATTTAAATAACAAAAACAAAACATGGTAAGGAAACAAGAACCATGAGGATTTGGTGGCTGTTAGGTGCATTCTTTAACACTTTTCCTTCATATCTTTCTTCTGAATGGGCTTACAGAGTGTGGGGGTGGTTACAAGAGAGGTGTTCTTGAAAAACTAAGTTTTGTTCAGAAAAATCATGTGCAGCATGAGGGGTGGGGGATGAGGACTTTGAAAGTATGTTTGACTATATATAATGAATACATAATAAATTAAAAATTAAGGTAAGTTTTGCAGGTTTAAAAACTAATATTGGAAAAAATAAGGAAGGAAAAATGGTTTGTGGGACAATGATAGATATTAGAAAATATCTTTTACACATTCTCTTTAAAATAAATTATTTTTTTAAAGTAAGTATATTTTGAATATTGGAAGGAATTTTTATAATCCTCTAATATTAATAAGAATCAGAATTTAAAAATAGCTGCTTCTTGCAGACTCTATCAGCAACACCATGACTATGCCACTGCCATCACCACCTCCTTATTGGTTGGGACGCACTATATGTCAGGATTTTTTTTAATGTAACATTTATTTGTACATATTTCTGGAGTGCAGTATCTTGTTTCAATACATGCATATACTGCACAGCGATTCACTTAGGGTAGATAGCATAGTTTTGTACCCTTTAGTACACTATGTTTCCTTCCCCTGCCACCCCCTTCTCCCCTGCCTCTGGTAACCATTATTTTACTCTCTACTTCTACAAGAACCACTTTTTATTTTATTTTCCACACATATACTGCACAGCGATTCACTTAGGGTAGATAGCATAGTTTTGTACCCTTTAGTACACTACGTTTCCTTCCCCTGCCACCCCCTTCTCCCCTGCCTCTGGTAACCATTATTTTACTCTCTACTTCTACAAGAACCACTTTTTTATTTTAGTTTCCACCTATGAGTGATATCGTGTGGTATTTGTCTTTTTGTGCTTGACATGTCAGGCTCTTTACATGCAGTATCTTGTCTAATCTTCACATCAACTTTATGTAGTAGACAGTATTATAATCACAACTTTACCCAAAAGGAAAAAGTAATATAAAGAAACTCAAATACAGAAGATAACATAAATCAGACTAAGTTTAATAATGTAATAATAAATGTAAAGGGCTTATGTTTCCTAATTAAAAGCTGAAGTTGAATTCAGCTAAACAATATTTGTTAAATATTTCTGTTCTACACACCGTGTTATGCACTGGGGATTCAAATATGAAAAAGTCACAGACCCTGAGTTGAGGAACATATAGATTAGCCTGGAATACCTACAGGTAACAGATAATATCAATATAATGTTGTAAATGCTACGATATGTTTAGAAGATAGTTTGGAAGCAGAGAGAAGGGGTAATTACCCTGTGTGAATGTTCAGGAAAGTCTTCTTAGAGCAGATGATGTATTCTGGGAGAGATAATTCTAGAAAGATAGATATGAGTTTGAAGATTGTTTCAGGTAGTGAGAATAATATCAACAATGGTATGAAGGCAAAAAGAATTTAGTACTAAAGTTCAACATAAAATTTGACTCAGGGAATTTTAGTGGTTGAGCCTAGAATGGTAATTAGAGACTAGTTTATGGAACTTCTTATATATTATTCAAAGGAGCTTGTAGTATCCAGCACGCAGTGAAGAACCTCTGTGATGGCCATGAAATGCTCTGCTCAGATCTCCTGCTGGAGTGAGCATAGTTGACTGAGAGCTCCACGTGCCACCAGTCTGGATCCATCACTGCCTTATCATCAAGCCCACACTTCCCCTATAGTTGTTCCTAGCCAGTGACGGCTCATGGTAGGGGTACTAGTGCATGACCATTGTTGCAGGATGCAGCTGTGCTCTACAGGGCATTTTTGGCTTGAGAACTCCCCATTGGCCTGTCTGAGTCTTTCTTAATGCTGCATTTCAGTCTGAGACTCTTCCAACCCTATCCTTATATTTCCTCTCCTTTCATTTGTTTCTGACCTGCCTGGGCTCATGACCCACAAAAGCTCTCCTAGTCTATTCTTTACCTTCCCTGGTATTTCCTCTAATAAATCTCTCGTACATCTAATCCCAAGTTGGCGTCTGTCTTGGAGCTCCTGAACTAACATAACTATGAAGATTTTTTTTTAAATGACAGCTTTATTGAGATATTATTTACATACAATAAAATTCACTCTTTTAAAGTGTACATTTGAGTGGTTTTTAGTATATTTACAGAAGCGTGCAACCACCAACAGTATCTAATTTTAGAACATTCCCATCACTCCAAAAAGAAACCCCATACTTATTAGTGATCAATTCACGTTTCTCTTCCCCTCAGCCTGTTAACCATGAGGGTTTTCAGGCATGGTCAAATTTTCATTTTAGATTGACCTTGTAAAAGTTTGTAGGATAGATTTGTAAGAGGCAAGACTATAATCAGGGAAATTAAATCAGAATACAAATACAACAGTCCAGGCCAGAGATGTTGATGGCTAGAATTAGGAAAGTGGTTTTAGGAATGGTACCAAGAGGATGCATTAAAGAAACATTTGGAAGATTAACTAAATGGACATGGTGATTGGTTAAATATGAAGGGCAAGGAACGTGGTCGGGGGGTTGATGACACCCTATGTTTCTGGGTTGGCTAAGTTGATACTAGTTTTACTGATTGAAACATTGAACATATGAGAAGTAACATGGACATGTAGGGAGAAAAGTAAGATGAATTGCATTTTGAAGATGTTGAGATTGAGAAGTTTAGGGCTTCTGGTACAGATATCTAACAGGGCACTGAATGTGAATATGAAGCTCAAAAGAAATATTAGGCTAGAGAAAAAGATTTGGGGGTCATTATCATTTTATGAGAGTAAAATCACTCAAAATGGTTTTATGGATGAAAACAACAACAAACTAAGCATAATACTGTGGGGAACACCAGTATTTAAAACAGGAATCTGTCATTCAGACTAAGAAGGAGTTGTCAGGAAATTGGGAAGACCACGAGATGCTGGGGTTGAGGAACTCAGGGACCAGAAGTTTCAAGAAGGAGATTGTGATCTGCATATAATATACAGAAAAGAAGTATATTTAATTTTATAGTAACAAAGTAACCTGGGACTTCTGCTATTGAAAAATTAGTGGAGTGGTAAGGGCAAAGACCAGATGACATGTGCACTGAAAGGAATGAATAGGAAGAAAGAAGTAGGAGATATATAGACTATCTTTTTTGGGAAGCTTGGTCCACAGGGGAAGGAAAGATGTAAATGATGGCCAGAGGAAAGCCTGGGGGTAAGAGAAGACTTACATTTTTTAGGGAGGACAAGACTTAAGCATGACTGTACAAATAATGGGGAAAAAAGCATAGAGGAAGAAAGAGAAAGAGTGAGATTATTTAAGAGAAGAAAGTTTTGGGAAGGATATGAATAAGTGAGATTGACAATCAGGTGGAATCATAGGCCTTGAATAGTAGATGAGATTTCTGATTTCTGATTTTCCGTTTTCTCCAAATGTTTTTGATTGCCCATCCCATCATAAGGAACTTTAAGTGTGTACTCCTGACATATAATTTTAACTTATATATATATGTCTTATTTGTGGGCTAATACTATATAAAACATACAAAATAAAGATTAGAAAGAGTGGTTTAGAGAGGAATCAAAATATTTTATTTTATTAGTTGTACAGAAATACATTAATTCTCTTAAAATAAGAATGCAAAAGATAGATGAAATCTAAACTTAAATACTTTAGCAGTGTCCAGGTATTGTGTTTCCTAAATAAATTTATGATGTAAATGATAATAAAAAGAAAGTGAGCACACTAAGTTTTTGGTTGACCTCCTAACTGGAATTTTTATGTAAAATTATGTGTATCGGAATCTATAGTCTCTATGGACATTGTTTTTGAAAAAATCATTTGTTTCTCTAAGAATAGCGATGGAGTTAGTTCATTAAATACATGAAAAATGGTTATAACTGATTATGTAGTGGAAAAAAAAAGAACAAGCAAGGGGGTAAATGAGATGTTTAAAAATATCCATAACGAAAAAAAACACACTAAATAATGACAGTAGTTTGTTAGTCTGATAATAATCATTTTTTCCCAATGTCTATTTCTATAATTTTGTATCAATTGTGTAAGTAAAAAAAGTATATTAAATTCTCTAAGAATAGCGATGGAGTTAGTTCATTGAATACATGAAAAATGGTTATAACTGATTATGTAGTGGAAAAAAAAGAACAAGCAAGTGTGTAAATGAGATGTTTAAAAATATCCATAAGGAAAAAAAACACACTAAATAATGACAGTAGTTTGTTAGTCTGATAATAATCATTTTTTCCCAATGTCTATTTCTATAATATTGTATCAATTGTGTAAGTAAAAAAAGTATATTAAAGATAGATATCTGAGAAATAGTTTTAAAAAGAAAATGTTTAAAAATTCTTAAAAAGGGAAATAAGTAAAATCAAAAACAGTAGTAATAAGACAAACTTGGTTTTATTTTACTTTTGGCAGCAACTGAACTCTGTGGAAATTGACTTGACAGGTGCAGCTGGGTCCGCTACTAAGCAGTATCTGTGGAAGTCATAGTTATTGTGGCATGTTTTCATTGGTTATATTTTCATTTTCAATATTTGTTTTTCTTTTCATTTACAGCTTTTACATTTATCATAAATGTAATCATGATGTCACTTCAGACAAGGTGCTAATATAAAGAATATATAAAGAACTTAAATGAACGGCAAAAACAAACAAACAAACAAAAAACTCAATTAGACCCCTCCCTGCTCCTTGGACCCACAGGGGAGTGCCCCAATCTGCCAGGGTGAGCCCAGCAGAACTGTGCAGCACTGGGGGCTCATTCTACGACCACAGATTCTGGAATAGGACTCAAGGTGGTTTAACATAACCACCACCACACCTATTGTCAAGCAAAGAAAACTCACCACCACAGTAGCAACCAGGGCCACTCCACAGCCAACCTCAATGTAACAGAAGAAGCAAACCCTCTACCAAATGACTAAATATCAACAAAAAAGTACTAGAACTACAAATAAACAAGAAGAAATGATACCAGTGAAAGAACACAGTAATGCTCCAAACTCAGACTCCACGGAACAGGGAATCCTTGAAATTTCTGAAAAAGAATTCCGAGCAATGATCTTAAGAAAACTTGAAGAAATAAAGGAAGACTCAATTAGAGAACACAATGAAACAAGAAAAAACATCCAGAATATAAAGGAAGAAATCTACGAAGAGATTAATACCATAAAAAAGAGTGTAGCAGAACTTCTAGAAATGAAAGATTCACTCAATGAAATAAAAAACACAACTGAGAGCTTGAGCAGCACGGTAGAGCAAGCAGAAGAAAGGATTTCAGAGTTTGAAGATGGTCTTTTTGAAATAACTCAGGCAGACCAAAAAAAAGGAAGAAAGAATTAAAAATAACGAGGAAAATCTAAGAGAGATAGCAGACAACCCGAAGCGCTCTAACATCCGAATTGTGGGTATTCCAGAAAGGGAGGAGAAGGGAAAAGGTATTGAAAACTTATTCAGGGAAATAGTAAGAGAAAACTTCCCAGGTGTAGGTCGAGATACAGACCTCCAGATCCAGGAAACTCAAAGGTCCCCAAACAGATTCAATCCAAAAAGATCCTCCCCAAGGCACATTATAGTTAAATTTGTGAAGCTCAAAGACAAAGAGAGGATTCTACAAGCAGCAAGAGAAAAGCATCAGGTCACTTATAGGGGAACCCCCACCAAACTAACAGCAGACTTCTCAACCAAAACCCTATATGCCAGAAGAGACTGGAATGATATATTCAAAATACTAAAAGAAAAAAATTTACAGCTCAGAATTCTTTACCCAGCAAGGCTCTCCTTCAGAAATAAGGGAGAAATAGTGTATTTCCCAGACAAACAAAAGTCGTGGGAGTTCACCACTACACGACCAGCCCTGCAAGAAATTCTCAAGGGAGTCATTCCTCTGGAATCTGAATAATGGTGACCACTGTCACAAATACACAAGAAAGAGCAAAACCCACCATTAAAACAAAAATGCCAGCAAGAAAGAAAAAGAAGCTAAATCACCCCACCTTAAATTTCCAACTTATGTTGAAGAAGAGAAATTAAAAGGGAAATAATAATCAAAAGATATTTAAACCATCTAAACAAGAAGCAATTAAATGACAGGAATTAAGCAACACTTGTCAATAACTACCCTAAATGTGAATGGAGTAAAATCCTCATTCAAAAGACACAGACTGACTGATTGGATTAAACAGCTAGATGCAAGTATATGCTGTTTTCAAGAGACCCACCTCACCTGTAGAGATACACATAGACTAAAAGTGAAGGGGTGGGAAAAGATATACCATGCAAATGGAAACCAAAACCGAGTGGGAGTAGCTATTCTTATATTGGACAAAATAGACTTTAAACCAAAAACCATAAAAAGAGACAAAGAAGGCCACTGTATATAATGATAAAGGGATCTATCCAGCTAGAAGACATAACAATCATAAACATGTATGCACCCAATACTGGAGCACCCAGATATATAAAGCAAACTCTTTTAGACCTAAAGAAAGAAATAGGACTTAATATATTAATAGTGGGTGATCTGAACAACCCTCTCTCAGTATGGGACAGATCTTCCAGGCAACAAGTCAACAAAGAGACACAGGATTTAATCTACACCTTAAACCAACTTGGCAGATATATATACAGATATATACAGAACATTTCACCCAACAACTAAAGATTATACTTTCTTCTCATCAGCTCATGGAACATTCTCCAGGATAGACCACATATTAAGTCACAAATCTAGTCTCAGCAAATTAAAAAAAATTGAAATTAAAAAAAATCCAAGTATCTTTTCAGACCACAATGGACTAAAATTGGAAATAAATAATAAGCAAAACTCTGGAAACTATACAAATACATGAAAACGAAATAATAGGCTCCTGAATGACCTAAGGGTCCAAGAAGAAATTAAACAAGGAAATCAAAAAATTTCTAGAAACTGATGAAAATAAAGATACATCATACCAAAACCTGTGGGATACTGCAAAAGCAGTACTAAGAGGCAAATTTATTGCAATATATGCTTACATCAAAAGAATGGAAAGACTTCAAATAAACAACCTAACATTACATCTCAAAGAACTTGAAAAATAACAACAATCCAAACCTAAAGGTAGTAGATGGAAAGATATAATTAAGATCAGAGCAGAACTAAACGAAATAGAGACCCAAAAAACAATAGAAAAGTTCAACAAAACAAAAAGTTGGTTTTTTGAGAAGATAAATAAAATAGACAAACCATTAGCTAGGTTAACAAAAAAACAAAAAAACAAAAAAAAAAAAAAAAGAAGAGAGAAAACCCAAATAACAAAAATCAGAAATGAAAAGGGAGACATTACAGCTGATACCACAGAAATACGATGAATCATTAGAGACTATTATAAACAACTATATGACAACAAATATGAAAATCTGGAAGATGTGGATAAGTTTCTAGACATATACAAACTACCAAGACTGAACTAAGAAGAGACAGAAAACCTGAACAGACCAATAACAAGCAAGGAGATTGAAGCAGTAATTAGCAATCTTCCAACAAAGAAAAGTCTGGGTCCAGATGGTTTTACAGCTAAATTCTATCAGACTTTTAAAGAGGAGTTAATACCAATTTTCCTCAAACTATTCCAAATAATTGAAACAGAAGCTACTCTCCCAAACTCATTCTATGAGGCCAACATAACTCTGATACCAAAACCAAAGACACAACAAAAAAAGAAAATTGCAGGCCAATATCCTTGATGAACCTAGATGCTAAATCCTCAACAAAATACTAGCAATCAGAATACAGCAACATATTAAAAAAGTTATACACTATGATCAAGTGGGATTCATCCCAGGGATGCAAGGATGGTTCAACATACGAAAGTCAATAAATGTGATACATCACATCAACAAGCTCAAGGACAAAGACCATATGATTATCTCAATAGATGCTGAAAAAGCATTTGACAAAATTCAACATCTCTTCATGACAAAGACTCTCAATAAATTAGGTATAGAAGGAAAATATCTCAACATAATAAAAGCCATTGTATCACTCTGAATGGGGAAAAACTGAGGGCCTTTCTCTTAAGAACAGGAACAAGACAAGGATGTCCACTCTCACCACTTCTATTTAACATAGTACTGGAGGTATCAGCCAGAGCATTCAGGCAAGAGAAAGAAATAAAGGGAATCCAGACTGGAAAAGAAGAAGTCGAACTTTCCCTATTTGCAGATGACATGATACTATATATAGAAAAACCTAAAGACTCTATCAAAAAACTCCTAGAGCTGGTTAATAACTTCAGTGACGTTGTAGGATACAAAATAAATGCCCCCAAATCAGTTGCATTTATATACTCAAATAATGAATTAACAGAAAGAGAAATAAAGAAAGTAAGCCCATTTACAATTGTCACACACACACAAAAATACCTAGGGATGAATTTAACCAAGGAGGTGAAAGACCTCTGCAATGAGAATTATAAACCACTTCTGAAAGAAATTAAGGAAGACACAAAAAGATGGAAAGATATTCTATGCTCCTGGAATAACACTGTGAAAATGTCTATACTACCCAAAGCAATCTACAGATTCAATGCAATCTCCATCAAAGTACTAATGACATTCTTCACAGAAATGGAAAAAAAAATCTAACCTTTCATATGGAAAAACAAAAGACCCTGATTAGCCAAAGAAATCCTGAGCAAAAATAAAAAAACATCACTGGAGGCATAACTCTGCCTGACTTCAAATTATACTACAAAGCTGTTGTAACCAAAACAGCATGGTACTGGTATAAAAATAGACATTCAGACCAGTAGAATAGAGAACCCAGAAATCACTCCACAGGCTTATAGCCATCTGATATTAGACAAAGGCAACAAAAATCTACATTGGGGAAAAGATTGCCTCTTCAACAAGTGGTGTTGGGAAAGCTGGATGTCCATATGCAGAAGAATGAAACTAGATATGCATCTCTCACCATACACTAAAATCAACTCAAACTGGATTAAAGACCTAGGTATAAGACCCCAAACTATAAATATAATAAGGGAAAATATAGGTGAAACACTTCAGTTAGGTCTGGGCACAGGCTTTATGAACATGAGCCCGAAAGCAGAAGCAGCAAAAGAAAAAATAAACAAATGGGACTATATCAAACTAAAAAGTTTCTGCACAGCAAAAGAAACGATCAACAGAGTGAAAAGAAAACCTACAGAGTGGGAGAAAATTTTTGCCAACTATGCCTCTGACAAGGAAGGGACTAATATCCATAATATACATAGAACTCAAGAAATTATACAGTAAAAAAAATAAATGACCCAATTAAAAAATGGGCAAAGGAGCTAAATAGACATTTTTCAAAGGAAGACATACAAATGGCCAACAGATACATGAAAAAATGCTCAACATCACTAGTCATCAGGGAAATGCAAATTAAAACTACATTGAGATACCATCTCACCCCAGTTAGACTGGCTATAATAAAAAAGACGGTGAATAACAAATGCTGGCGAGGGTGTGGAGAGAAGGGAACACTCCTACACTGTTGTTGGGACTGTAAATGAGTACAACCACTATGGAAAACAGTATGGAGGTTTCTCCATATATATCCAGAGGAATGGAAATCATCATGTCGAAGGGATACCTGCACTCCCATGTTCATTGCAGCTTTGTTTACAATAGTTAAGACATGGAACCAACCTAAATGTCCATCTAGGGATGATTGGATAAGGAAACTGTGGTATATATACACTATGGAATACTACTCTGCCATAAAAGAGGATGAAATACGGGCCGGCCCGGTGGCGCACTCGGTAGAGTGTGGCGCTTGGGAGCGCGGCGGCACTCCCGCCGAGGGTTCGGATCCCATATAGAGACCGGTCTGCTCACTGGTTGGGCGCGGTGCGGGCACGACACTGAGGGTTGCGATCCCATTACCGGTCACGAAAAAAGACAAAAAGGAAAAAAAAAAAAAGAGGATGAAATACTCCCATTTGCAACAACACGGATGAGCCTGGAGAAACTTATGTTGAGTGAAATAAGCAAAGAACAGAGGGATAAATACCACATGTCCTCACTCCTAAGTGGGAGTTAAGAGAGAAAGAAGGAAGGAAAGAAAGACCACAGTAGTGCCTTGGTCTTGCAGAGGGAGAGAATATTCCATGGGCTACAAAGTAGAGTGGGGGGAAAGGAGAAGGGGAAGGAGGTTGGGGATAATTGGGTTGGGGACACGGGGTACAAAAGCAGTTTCTGGTAATGGGTATGCTACCAGTATGAATCTGGCCCTCATAGCATGGGCACAAGGGGTGTCAATCAGCTTTGTATCTCATGGATATTCATATTAAAAAAATTAATTAAAAAAACCATTAAAAAATGAGCAAAGGACCTGAACAGACATTTCTCAAAAGAAGACATATGAATGGCCAATAGACCACATGAAAAAATGCTCAATATTACTAACCATTATGGAAGTGCAAATTAAAACCACAATGAGATATCATTTCACTCCAGTTAGAATGGCTATTATTAACAGGACAAATGACAAATACTGGCGAGGATGCTTGGGTGAAAAAGGAACTCCTTACACTGTTGGTGAGAGCATAAACTGGTACAGCCATTGTAGAAAACAGTGTGGACGTTCCTCAGAGAAGTAAAAATAGACCTACCCTTCACTCAAGCTTTGTATTTTTTACTTTTTTGGCAGCTGGCTGGTATGGGGATCTGAACCTGTGACCTTGGTGGTATAAGTCAGTGCTCTAGCCAACTGAGCTAGAGAAAATCATATTAAGAGAAATAAGCCAGGCATAGAAAGAGACATACTCCTGAATCATAAGTGGGAGCTGAAAAAGAAAGAAAGATACAATAATCACAATAATTCAAACTTTCAAAAGGAGAGAATGAAACTGAAGCCACCAGAGGTGGACAATAGGGAGGGGGGGGGTAGTGAGAAATTGGTAAAGGGCCACAAAAAATGATTACATTGTATAATGTCAGATATACTAATTATCCTGGTTTGAGCATCACATATTGCACACAGGAATTGATATTCAACACTGTTCCCCACATATATGTACATTCAGTTATGTTTCAATTAAAAAAAATATCTACCTTGTGAACCAGTTATCCTACTACTGGATATATACCCAAAGTAAATGAAAACAGTATATCCAAAGACACCTGCACTCCCATGTTCATCAAGCACTACTCACCAGCCAAGAGATGGAATCGACCTAAATGTCCATCAATGGATGATTAGATAAAAAATCCTGTGGTATATAAATGCTATCCTACCATATATAGCAACATGGATGGAACTGGAATCCATCAGGTTAAGTGAAATAAGTCAGGCACAAAAAGACAAATAGTATATGATGTCACTCATATATGGAATCTAAAAAAAAAAAGGAAGGGGGGAGGAGGAGAAGTGGTGGACGAATGGGTACAAAACTATGCTGTCTACCCTAAATGAATCATTGTGCTATATATACATGTATGGAAACAACATACTGTACCCCACAAATATGTTAAAATATTTTGAAAAAAATTGTAGAGATAGGAAGAATGGGATCTAGTCTTCTATTAGGGTGACTAGTTCTATAGGGAGACTATAGCCAACAACAAAGTACTGTGTGTCTTTGAATAGCTAGTAGAGATCATGTTGAATGTTCCCAACACAAGGAGGTGACAAATGTTTGAGGTGATGGATAAGCACCCTAATATGATCATTGCAATCAGTATCAATGTACCCAAATATATTTTATTCCATAAATATATAGAATTATCATTGGTCAGTTAAGAAAAATAAGTTAAAAAGAGGGAAAGAGAGAGAGAAATACAGAGTAGAATAGTGGTTACCAGAGGCAGGCAAAGGGAGTGGGGTGGGGGAGCCAGGGAAAGGTTGGTAGACTGGTACAAAGTTACAAAGTTACAGTTAGATAGGAAGAATTAGTTCTGGTGCTCTAGTGTGATGATAGCTAATAATATTGTGTTGTATTTTTCAAGATAGCCAGAAGAGAGATCTTGAATGTTATAAGCACAGAGAAATGATAAATGTTTATGTGATAGATATGCTAACTATTCTGATTGGATCAATATACAACATAGACATGTATTGAAACAGCAAACTGTACCCCATCAATATGTACAATGAAAAAAATAAACTAAAATGCTGCTTAAAAAAATTGTAATCTTTTAAAAATGTTCTTTTTCACTTCCATCCTTCACTGTCAACTTACCTTCAAATAATCCATGTTAACAACTGAGTGTAGTTGTTAATATAGTTTACAAACACATATGTGTAAGTGTGTATATATGTATTCATGCACCCATGTATAAATATACCTTTATATAGATATATAGATATACATTCATATATATACATACAGCAGCTATCTTTGGTCACAAACCAAGATCATAATTTTATAGTTTTTTTTGACTCTTACATTCTCCTTGAATGATATATGTGGAATTCCTTCCACATCAACTTGATTTCATTCTTTTAAATTCATTCTATTGTAGTTGTAACATAATTTAGTCTCCCACCTGCCTATTGTTTGGAATTATGCTTATTTCTCTCTCTCTCTTTTTTTGCCACGATGAGCAATAATACTACAATAAAGTGGAGACATTACTACAGACCTGATAGAAACAATATGGCAATAAATATCAAAGTACACATATCCTTATGTTTAAGTGCTTTTATTTCTATGGGACAGATTTATAGAAATAGGACTCTAGGTTGAAGGATATATGTATCTAAAATTTATTAAATATACATGATAAATTCACATGACTGGACATTTAAACTTTTAAAAGGATTTTATTTTGAATTCTCATAGATTTTTTTGCCAGCTTGCTACTATTCATACTGCCAAGCAGGGAAGAGAGTGCCATTTTTCTTCTATCCCTATCAGCAATACCCTACAAGTGTACCGCCTTTTGATTTTTGCTAGTTTGATGGCAAAAATTTAATTTGCTTTCCTTACTGTAAGTATGTTCGTATTCGTTTTTATTTTAGATTGGACTCCTCTCTGCATTGCTTAACCATGTCCTTAGTGCATTTTATTTTCTCTTGGGCTGTTTATCTTTTTCTTACCCATGTATAAATGTGCTTTGTATAGATTGTCTGTCATCTGCATTGCATTTTATCTTCTGATCTATAATTTTTCTCTTCAATTGTTTATGGTAACTTTTATCATTTTAGACATTTTAAAATTTATGTAATCACCATGTCTTTTCTTGTTAAATGGCTTTTGGGTTTCCTGTGTTGGTTAAGAATGTTTTCTCTATCCTTAAGGATTATAGGAACCTTCTAGATTTTCTCTTGAGAATTCTGTCCCTTTATTTTTTTCTGTCTAAGCGTTTCAACCTCTGGATTTATTTATTTATTTATTATTATTATTTTTTTATTATTTTTATTTTGTCAATATACAATGTAGTTATTTATTGTGACCCACCACCGAAATCTCCTTCCCTCCTCCCTCCCCCCGCTCCCGCCCAGGTGTGTCCCCTCCATTTTCTTGTTGTAAGAACTTCAAAAAAAAAAAAAGTTGTGGTTTTTTAATCTTCCCCTCCCCCCCCCCCCGGTTTTTGTTGTTGTTGTTGTTGATGTTGTTGTTGTTGTTG
>NW_007730925.1:174969-175676 GCF_000696425.1 Galeopterus variegatus | reverse complement strand
TGAAATGGGACACGTGAGCTGTTGATCTGTTAGAACCTTGGTACAAATTAAAAATCATCCCTGAGGGAATGCACCCTGCTTAGATTGATTGCATTGGATGTAGAAGAGGAAAAAGACAAATGAGGGCTTTAGGAACCATCAGAAGTAAATAGCTCATCAGGGTCAGGAGCTTGGGGCATCTTGCTAACAGTGTGAAAGCACCACGATTTGGGGCGAGGAGTAAATGGAAAGAGGGAGCTGCTCATAGAAGAAACGTGAACCATAAAATAGTGATATATGTCACAATCATGTCTAGGCTACTCTCAGGTCAGTGTTACCTCTAATCTAGATAGCAAATAACCATGAAATTAAATTTAGGGAACCCCACAACAATCACTTTCAGTTTTAATTGTACTGAGCAAAGAGAGCCAGGGCACTTCAGAGTGGAGAATTTGGGAGGAAAAATTTATCCTTTCTATATTTTTCTTTTAACTCTTAGGAAAACAATATAAAAATTCAGTTGGTCAAGTCACTTTGAATAGAAGATACCAAAACTTACATTTTTTTTTTTTTTTTGTCTTTTTTCGTGTCCGGCAACGGACTGCAACCCTCAGTGTCGCGCCCATACCGGACCGGGACCGGCAACGGGATCGCAACCCTCGGCGCTGAGCCCGCCCCTCGCTCAGCCAGTGAGCGGGAACCGGTCTGTATGTGGGATCCGAACCCTC
>NW_007730925.1:165995-173649 GCF_000696425.1 Galeopterus variegatus | reverse complement strand
ATATATAAGTGCTCGTAATTAACTTCAGGTTATGTTACGGTTCGTACTGTAGTGGTAGAAGTGTGTTGGAAAAACAGAATAATTTAATGAGCCCTCCCTCACTTTGGGTCTGGTTGGGGGTGGTGCAGCACATTCTTTGTAAATAAGTTGTGTGTGGGTGGAGTTAGGGAAAACAGAATAATTTAATGAGCCCCCCCTCACTTTGGGTCTGGTTGGGGGTGGTGCAGCACATTCTTCGTAAATAAGTTGTGTGTGGGTGGAGTTAGTGCACATGCGAGTTGGCTGGCATTGGCAGCCTCAGGCATCCACCCCGCACATGCCATGTTCTCTGACCTATGGTTTCCAAGGACCTGTTTGCCGGTTACCTAGTCCCTAGACTTGCATGTGAGGGGTCTGGTGACCCAGCCTGGCATGTGGGGGATCTGGGGAGCCAGTTTGGTGTGTGAGGGATCTGGGGACCGAGCCTAGTACTTGAAGGGTTTGTGATTCAGTCTGTGAACGGGCTTGAGGGATCTGTGAGCTCCAGACCCAGCCCTAGCTAGAAAATTGGCCCATTAGCAGGATTATGGGCAGGTAAAAGAGCTCAACAAAGTGGTTGAGAATAAAACAGAGAGGAGATATAATATAATGACGTATAGTATGGTAAACATTTTATGTTTATTTCACAATTTTGCCAAGTGCCTGCCCTATCTGTTTTCACCAATGCTGACACAAATAAAAGAAAACTGGCAACAAAACCATTTTATATCATGCTCGTGATAATAATAATCATAACAGGAAGAATTAAAATAAAAATTTCCTTTTAATGAATACAAACTATGTGTTATGCACTTAAAAATTATTTCATTTAATCCTTATAACATCTACATTGCCACAGGAATTGAGGTTAAAAAAGATGAATCCATTTGCCCGAGTTTCCTATGTTCCTAGGTGGAGGTGCTGGAGTTCAGTACTCTATAAGGACTATTAGATTCCAATGACTTCACATTTCATCACTCTAGCACGCTGTTCCTTTAGCAGAAATTTGTGGCTAAATGTATGTTTATGAAGAAGTATAAGTTAAACTAGTTGGATATCATCCACCTTTACTCATAGAACATGATCTTTTGGGGATCATATACGATCACCAACTGACTTTAACATCTTAACAAGTTTGATAAACTTTCACAACGAATGCGTAAAAGAATGAAGTATTTCAATGTCAATTTAATCATCAGGTTCAACCACCTGTTTAAAAGCTCTGTCTATATCTGCTCTGTCCCTGTGTACCCCCTTGATTTGGTAAGCATCCCAGCAATGAAGAGCAATATAACACTCCAAAGGCACTGTATTCCTTCCACCGTTTCTCTGCCCCTGGAAAATCTCATTGGAGAAGTCAGCAAAAGGGAGAAGGATAGATTCCTCAGTCTTGGTGCCTTGATTTGGTAAGCATCCCAGCAATGAAGAGCAATATAACACTCCAAAGGCACTGTATTCCTTCCACCGTTTCTCTGACCCTGGAAAATCTCATTGGAGAAGTCAGCAAAAGGGAGAAGGATAGATTCCTCAGTCTTGGTCTTTGGACTTGCTTGCTTGGACATGCGACCTGGAAAGCTTTGTCCATTTTCATGATAAGATAAGGCAAAAACTCATTTCAAAATGGATCTTATAGTGGAAGTGGTTTTGAAAGAACTGATGCACAAATAATGAAGCCATTAGTGAATTTCTCGACATATACTTCTTTGGAAATTATAAGGTAAGGATGCATGAAGCAATATTGAGATAAATTATGACAGCACTAAGAACATGTTTATGCAGAGCTTATGCAAAGAAGCCTTTTTCTGGGGGTACAAACCAGCTTGTTCTGGTTACATCTGTGTTTAAGCATTGTTGTTACTGGCAGAGAGTGAACATCATTTCCCTGATGCCTTATAAATGGTGCTACAAAAAAATGTACTTTGAACTAATTGGAACCCAGTGAGGAGAAGGGCAAAGCAGACACTGTGAGATGTCAACTCAAATATTTTCTGAGCAAGTGCTGCAGCCATTAGAACAAGCTATTTTCTAAGTAAAGTTTTCTGTATGTCTTCCCACCGTATGACAAGGAAAGTAACCCTGGACCTCTCATGTTTACCACTGTCTTCACCAAACTATGGGAAAAACAACATAGGGGAGTGGGGAGGAATATGAAGTTGGTCTTATCTTTGCCTTCAAACAAAGTAAACCTGTATAATTAACTTCAGGTTATGTTATGGTTCATACTGTAGTGGTAGAAGTGTGTTGGGAAAATAGAATAATTTAATGAGCCCCCCTTGAGGGAGGAGCAAGAAGCTGTGGGAAGGAGGGAGACTATTTCTAAAGTCATCTGAAGAAAAAATCAAATTGAAAAATGCCCACCTAGGGGAGAAATCTAAGATCATTGAAAAATGAGAAGTAAACAATCTTCGAAGAGCTTAATGCTGGCATTCAAAAAAGGAAAGAAAAATAAAGATAAATGCAAATGCTTTTTATGAAAAAAGTGCCCATAAGTCATACACGGACCAGCCAATTGGCATCTGAAATTATAGTAAACTTGATAATCTGATGGTTAAATTAATCCAGCGATGTTAGCATGTCATAATCAATCAACAGTAAGCAATTGTCTTTCTTTCCATTGAAGTTTTTGTCCAGAAGCTAAAATCTAATAAAAACTGAATTTGCATTTTATAGTAAATGTATTCTTTTCTTTTCTTTTTTGATCTTTTTCAGTTTCCACCATGTTAGACTTGCAACTTGTGTGATGCAGCAACTGAATGCCCTGCAGCAGGGCACAAGAACCTAGGAAACATTGAGAGCAGACCAATTAGACTTCAGGCTTAGGAATGACTTCTTGTCTCTCACCTAAGTCCTAACCTTCATCCCCCTGCTAACCTGTCTCCTGAAAAAACCTCTGACTAGAGAACATTCCAGGGCAAGAGAGATCAGAATGGATGGACACAAAGAAATAACTTGAGATGAAAGGGCCAGCAACTCTGACCAAAGGAAGAGTGTTTTATGGTCATTTTCCTACTTACAAGAAATATTTAAAAGCTGATTTGAACATGTTCTCATATATCAAGGTATTTTATGGAACTAAATACAAGAAATGTGTTAAAATTACAATTGTAAAGTATCGAAGCCACCTACCCTGAGTTTCAGTCACTAATGAATTAATTTACCTTTCAAATCCTTACATCTTGCTCACTAGATTTGGGGATGCGTGGGCTCTATAAAGTTTGATAGTGATGTACATGATTCTAGGAAAAAACAGATGTTTCTTAAATACTCTTGTGTAGAAGTTGTTGTATAATTTTTGCTATCTCTAGGAGAGTGGTTACTCCAGTTTCCAGTTAAGAGCAACCAAATTTATGACTGATTAGTTTAAGGAGATCATAGGTGAATGTGTGATCGAATAGTTTAAGGGGTCAATTGGTGAATGTGTGATTAAGTGCATGTAAGCTTGGACATTTGGAGGAATATGGCATTAGAGCCCTACTTCTCCCAGTGTGTGACCTGATCCTCATTCGTCCACCTTGGTGTATATAGTTGCCATGTACCCTCATGGTGCCTCCTGCCTGCTCCAGACTTCCATGTTGGTGTTCCTCTCTCTCTCTCTCTCTCAGGCATTACCCCCTGTTCTGGACCCATGTTGAGTTCTGGAATCTACCAGCATCTACACTCTTCTTACACCCTTTACTCTGACTTCCTTCAACCCACATGAGGAATTTTTGTTGTTATTCAATTTGAAGAAGTGGTAAAGGCCTTGCTCTTAGATGTGAAGTTTTCTCCAAATCTTCTATTTATCACTTGACTCTTCCTTTGTTACCTAAGGCCCTAAGCTTCCAAAACTCAGAAACAATAAGAAACTTTTCTCCTGTTTGAAGAAGTGGTAAAGGCCTTGCTCTTAGATGTGAAGTTTTCTCCAAATCTTCTATTTATCACTTGGCTCCTCCTTTGTTACCTAAGGCCCTAAGCTTCCAAAACTCAGAAACAATAAGAAACTTTTCTCCTGCATTCTTTTGTTAAATACATATTCTGAGGCAATGAAAACACGAAATTGCCTATGCAGTCAAATGTGGACAAAAAATGTAGGAAAAATATTGGTTAACATTTCACAAACATTATTCCATCACTTGGTAAAATCTACCTTTAGCTAATTCCAGGGGCCACTTTAGTTCCTCTACCTTTATTTTTATATCCTCAGATGCTCTGTGGCTTCCCTGCTAACCCTCATACAACCCTCCCCACCATTGCCCAGGATGCTCATCTAAGAACTGCACACAATATCTGCCCCTGTCGTCCTAAACATGGATTCTTTTTTCACATACTTGCATCTTACCTCCCCTGGATCCTGATGTTCCTCTCTCTATTAAAGTCTGAAAATTCTTTGTCAGGCAATTTGATAAATATAGTGTTTTTGAGTATAGACCTATCCATACCAGAAAGCTCTTTGTCCTATGGTAGAATATATGCACATTTTCTGGCATTTCATTTATCCCTAACGGGGCAAACATTCTAAGTCATTTCTGCAGGTTTTGAGACAATCCAGGAGCCCCTTGGTACAAAGATATCGTTGGCCCCCTGTACTCTCTGAGTAACACTAGATTCGGTCCAGAGTCAGATTGCTGTTTTCCTGAAAGTCGGCTCTGAAGATCACACTTTCATTCTTTCAGAAGGCTAATGAGTATGTCTAGAAAAAATAAAATTTCAGTTGGCAATGAATCTTAAATTAAGTAAATATGATTTGTTTAAATTAAATAAATATGATTAAATAAATAAACAAACACACCATACAGAACAACCTGTTTATTGTGGAAGTGCTTGAGTGCAATTTCCATTATAGGTAATAATTTGTTACTGTCTTAAAAGTTAAGGCTCCAGCTATTTCCTAGTAAATGCATATTATCCAGCAAGGCAGTAATGATCAATTAATCAAACAAATATCTCTAAGAACATAGAAACTATATATACAGGTGGGGAAAGAAGGAACTATTGATTGCTGTTGGAAAGAACACTCTTGCGGAGTCTGTTAATGGCTCATTCATCTGCTTTTTAAATTCAGAGTCTGCATTTGAATTTTGGAGGGAGGTGAGCACACGGCAGCATAAAAGAGCAGGGTTTGGCTATAAAGGGAAGATGAAAACTCATGTGTACTGATACTTTTAGAATCACCTCTCCCTACCTCAATGGTCTCTTCTTGAGCCTTGAATGAGCTGTTATGTTTGTCTAATGATAGCATAAGGCTGACATGGCACAATGCAGCTTCCTGAACGGGAGTCATTTTACACAATGCAGATTCCTGAACGGGAGTCATTTTTCTGCTCGCCTATTGTTTTTCATCTCTGCTTCTGTGGTAGAATTGGTGAAACTAGTTAGGGAAAAACAGAGCACAATGCAGCTTCCTGAACGGGAGTCATTTTTCTGCTCTCCTATTGTTTTTCATCTCTGCTTCTGTGGTAGAATTGGTGAAACTAGTTAGGGAAAAACAGAAAAACTTAAAGCATTTGTTCAAATTCAGAGTCTTAAAAAAGTTGCATTCTTAAAACAACTAACACATATCATAAACTGAGCAAGAGGAAAGGACGCACACAGGCTAATATCTGAATCTCATGAGAGAGTCCATTGGAGCGAATAGGATAGCTCAATATTAATGATGATTTCATTTACAATATTTAAACAAAACATTTACTCTATGTGCTGGTAAAAATATACTGTATTTCAAAAGTAAGCACTTCATACCTAAATAAATGACATATGTATGTTACATCCTTTTCCTTTTGAATTTTCAAAGAAAACTTGTGGAAAGACTAAATTATGCTCCCAAATAACTTTTTTGTTTATTTCTTTGGGGAAAGTAGGGATTTTAAAAAGGAAGGAAAGTTAGGAAATAACTCCTTTTAAATTTGAAGATGAATTTGGAAAGAAAAATATTGATCCCATTTATTAATTCTATGTGGAAGATCCACAAGATGAGATGATGTGAGTGACTAATTTCATAGCATTACATATTTTATCCAATAACTCCGATATTAAAAAGAGGCTTATATAATAAGGAAGAAACACATATCTACATGATGTTTTTGTTCATTTATTTATTGTTGCAATTATTTATATATTTATTTATTTTTCAAAATAAGCAGAGAAATTTGAGACTGAGTTAAATTCCGTATTACAATCTACCCTTATATTTGTGGATCATAAGCTCTACTTTTTTTGTGGATGACAGTCATTGTACAGCTCTTATGAAAGGTGATTTCTGCCATTGAGATAAAATTAAAACACTGATCTTATTTTAAAAGATAACCTTAAAGTATAACAATGACAACAACAAAATCTTAGAGAATATCTAAGTATTCAGTTTCTGCTTCTGCAAAATGTTGAGTATATCTAAAGATCCTTCCATACCTAATCTTCTTTGATTCAGTATGTTTATGAAATACAAATCTATATCTTTACTCTCTACTTGGCAAAATGCAAGATATTACACTTTTGGTAGAAGAAATGTCATTCTCATACTGATATTTGCTATAGTCAGACTAGGTTGCAGTCTTCAACATAATCTTTTCTTTTTTCTTTAAACATGAACTTCAGGTTTATTTCAGAAATGCAAGTTAGCTCAACATTAGAAAATTTATTATAAATATTTTTAAATGTATAAATTTTTCTTAAAGATTTAAAAATATGTAATTTTTACATGTAATATGTATTATAGAAGATTTTTTTTAATTGGTTATGAATATTCATGAGATACAAAGCTGATTATCACCCCTTGTGCCCATGATGTGAGGACCAGATTCATACTGGCAGAATACCCATTACCAAAAATTGCATTTGTACCCCATGTCCCCCACCCAATTATCCATAACCTCCCTCTCCCTTCCACTTTTCGCCCCACTCCACTTTGTAGCCCAAGGAATGTTCTCTCTCTCTGCAAGTCCAATGCTCCACTGTGGTCTTTCTTTCCTTCCTTCTTTCTCTCTTAGCTCCCACATATGACTGAGTACATGCAGTATTTATCTCTCTGAGTTTTGCTTATTTCACTCAACATAAGTTTCTCCAGGCTCATCCATGTTGTGCAAATAGAAGTATTTCATTCTTTTTTATGGCAGAGTAGTATTCCATGGTGTATATATACCACAGTTTCCTTATCCAATCATCCGTCAATGGACATTTAAGTTGGTTCCATGCCTTGGCTATTGTAAACAGAGCTGTGAAGAACAATGGGAGTGCAGGTATCCCTCTGACATGATGATTTCCACTGCTCTGGGTATATACCCAGAAGAGGGATTGCTGGATTATATGGATGATCTATCTGTAGTTATTTGAGAAACCTCCATATTGTTTTCCATAGTGGCTGTACTAATTTACAGTCCCACCAACAGTGTAGGAGTGTTCCCTTCTCTCCACACCCTCGACAGCATTAGTTATTCACCATATTTTGATTATAGCCAGTCTAACTGGGGTGAGGTGATATCTCAATATAGTTTTAATTTGCATTTCCCTGATGACTACTGATGTTGAGCATTTTTTCATGTACCCATTGGCCATTTGTTCTCTTCCTTTGAAAAATGTTTATTCAGCTCCTTTGCCCATGTTTTCATTGTGTTATTTGTTTTTTTTTTTTTTTTTTTTTTTTTTTTTTTTTTTTTTTTTTTTT
>NW_007730925.1:154475-165030 GCF_000696425.1 Galeopterus variegatus | reverse complement strand
TTTTTTTTTTTTTTTTTTTTTTTTTTTTTTTTTTTTTTTTTTTTTTTTTTTTTTTTTTTTACTGTATGACTGCTTGAGTTCCTTGTATATTCTGGATATTAATCCCTTGTCAGATGCGTAGTTACCAAAATTTTTCTCCCACTCTGTACGTTTTCGTTTTACTCTGTTGATTGTTTCCTTTGCTGTGCAGAAGCTTTTTAGTTTGATATAGTCCCATTTGTTTATTTTTCCTTTTGCTGCTTGTGCTTTTGGGCTCATGTTCATAAAGCCTGTACCCAGACCTAGTTGCTGAAGTGTTTCACCTATATTTTCCCTTAGTAATGTTACACTTTCAGGTCTTATACTTAAGTCTGAGTTGATTTTTGTATATCGTGAGAGATGCATATCTAGTTTCATTCTTCTGCATATGGATATCCAGTTTTCCCAGCACCACTTGTTGAAGAGACAGTCTTTTCCCCAATGTAGATTTTTGTTGCCTTTGTCCAATATCAGATGGCTGCAAGCCTCAGGGGTGATTTCTGTGTTCTCAGTTCTACTCCACTGGTCTGAATGTCTATTTTTATAACAGTATCATACTGTTTTGGTTACAATAGCTTTGTAATATAATTTGAAGTCAGGTAGTGTTATGCCTCCAGCTTTATTTCTTTTGCTCAGGATTGCTTTGGCTATTTGGGGTCTTTAGTTGTTCCATATGAAGGGTAAATTGTTTTTTTTCCATTTGTGTGAAGAATGTCATTGGTATTTTGATGAGGATTGCATTGAATCTGTAGATCGCTCTGGGTAGTATGGACATTTTCACAATGTTAATTCTTCCAATCCAAGAGCATGGAATATCTTTCCATCTTTTTGTGTTTTTTTAAATTTCTTTCAGAAGTGGTTTGTAGTGCTCATTGTAGAGGTCTTTCATCTCCTTGGTTAAATTGATCCCTAGGTATTTTACTTTTTTGGTGACAATTGTAAATGGACTTACTTTCTTTATTTTTCTTTTTGTTAGTTCATTATTTGAATATATAAGTGCAACTGATTTGGGGCCTTTATTTTGTATCCTGCAATGTTACTGAAGTTATTAACCAGCTCTAGGAGTTTTTTGATAGAGTCTTTAGATTTTTCTATATGTAGTATCATGTCATCTGCAAATAGGGAAAGTTCAACTTTGTCTTTTCCAATCTGCAATCCCTTTATTTCTTTCTCTTGCCTGATTCTTCTGGCTAGTACCTTCAGTACTATGTTAAATAGAAGTGGTGAGAGTGGGCATCCTTGTCTCGTTCCTGTTCTTAAGGGAAAGGCCCTCAGTTTTTCCCCATGCAGAATGATGCTGGTGGTGGGCTTGCCATAAATGGCTTTTATTGTGTTGAGATATTTTCCTTCTATACCTAATTTGTTGAGAGTCTTTATCGTGGAATGATGTTGAATTTTGTCGAATGCTTTTTCAGCATCTGTTGAGATAATCATATGGTCTTTGTCCTTGCATTTGCTGATGCAATATAACACATTTATTGACTTTCATATGTTAAACCATCCTTGCATCCCTGGGATGAATCCCACTTGATCACAGTGTATAATTTTTTTAATATGTTGCTGTACTCAGATTGCTAATATTTTGTTGAGGATTTTTGCATTTAGGTTCATCAAGGATATTGGCCTATAATTTTCTTTTTTTGTTGTTGTTGTGTCTTCATCTGGTTTTGGTATCATAGTTATGTTGGTCTCATAGAATGAGTTTGGGAGAGTAGCTTCTGTTTTAATTGTTTGGAATAGTTTGAGGAGAATTGGTATTAACTCCTCTTTAACAGTTTGTAGAATTCAGCTGTAAAGCCATCCAGACCAGGACTTTTCTTTGTTAGAAGATTGCTAATTACCGCTTCACCCTCCTTGCTTGTTATTGGTCTATTTAGGTTTTCTATCTCTTCTTGGTTCAGTCTGGGTAGTTTGTATGCATATAGAAACTTACCAAAATCTTCCTGATTTTCATATTTGTTGTCATATAGTTGTTTATAATAGTCTCTAATGATTCTTTGTATTTTTGTGGTATTGGTTGTAATGCCTCCCTTTTCATTTCTGATTTCTGTTATTTGGGTCTTCTCTCTTCTTTTTTCTGTTAACCTAGCTAGTGGTTTGTCAATTTTTTTTACCTTCTTGAGAAACCAACTTTTTGTTTCATTGATCTTTTGTATTGTTTTGGGGGTCTCTATTTCATTTAGTTCTGATCTTGATTATTTCTTTCTGTCTACTACCTTTAGGTTTGGATTGTTGTTGTTTTTCAAGTTCTTTGAGGCATAGTGTTAGGTCCTTTATTTGAAGTCTCTCTGTTCTTTTGATGTAAGCATTTATTGCAATAAATTTGCCTCTTAGTACTGCTTTTGCTGTATCCCAGAGGTTTTGGTATGCTGTATCTTTATTTTCCTTAGTTTCTAGAATTTTTTAAATTTCCTGTTTAATTTCTTCTTAGACTCATAGGTCATTCAGGAGGCTATTATTTAGTTTCCATGTATTTGTATAGTTTTCAGAGTTTTGCTTATTATTCATTTCCAATTTTAGTCCATTGTGGTATGAAAAGATACTTGGAATGATATCATTTTTTAAAAAAATTTGCTGAGGCTAGATTTGTGACCTAAAATGTGGTCTATCCTGAAGAATGTTCCATGAGCTGATGAGAAGAAAGTGTATTCTTTAGTTGTTTGGGTGAAATGTTCTGTATATATCTGCCAGGTCCAGTTGGTCTAACATGTAATTTAAATCCTTTGTCTCTTTGTTGATTTGTTGCCTGGAAGATCTGTCTCATAAGGAGAGAGTGGTGTTCAGGTCACCTACTATTAACATATTAGGGCCTATTTCTTTCTTTAGGTCTAAGAGTTTTTGCTTTATATATCTGGGTGCTCCAGTATTGGGTGTATATATATTTATGATTGTTATGTCTTCTAGCTGGATCTACCTTTTATCATTATATAGTGGCCTTCTTTGTCTCTTTTTATGTATTTTAGTTTAAAGTTTATTTTATCCGATATAAGAATAGCTACTGTTGCTCTTTTTGGTTTACACTTGCATGCTATATCTTTTTCCATCTCTTCATTTTTAGTCTCTGTGTGTCTCTATATGTGAGATAGGTCTCTTGAAGATAGCATATACTTGAGTCCACCTTTTTAATCCAATCAGTCAATCTGTGCCTTTTGACTAGGGAATTTAATCCATTCACATTTAGGGTGGTTATTGACAGATATTGTTTAATTACTGTCATTTAATTGCTTTTGGTTTAGATGTTTTAAACATCTTTTGATCTTTACTTCCCCTTTTATTTCTCTTCTTCAATGTTAGTTGGATATTTGAAGTGGCATGATTTAGCTTCTTGCTCTTTCTCACTGGCATTTTTGTTTTAACAGCAGGTTTTGCTCTTTCTTATATGTCTGTGGAATACACTAACATTTATAAAGCAGACATATTTCACAGGACCTAGTTTTCAAAGCCCTGTAGTCTCAGGTTTATCCTAACCTTTTGGAATTATATATAGAAATGTTAACCTTGCAAGAGACAGGAAACTTTCCTCGAACTAAATTCTTTGTAACACAGCAAAGTTGCTGGCTCTAAGACAGAGAAGTTACTTGACTGATACGTAAAATACTGGGGAAATTGCTGTAGGAAAAAACCAGTGCTTGCTGAGATCAACCTTTTGTTGGTGGATCGACTCAACCTTTTTCAAATTGCATTATGAAATGTCACTTTGCTTGTTTCACTGATGTTACCAGCCACTATTGTTAAACTGTACTTAGCCATAACCCCACCTATGTTCTTTTCCTGTAACTTCCTGGTCTGGTGAATAAATATGTGGGGAGAACCCCAGTTTGTGGTTTATGTCCAAACTAAGGAATGCCTCTCTCTCTTGAGGGTTCTGGGAAATTAACCCCTTTGGGGTCTCTCACTGCTCAGAAGAAACAGGCTTTCAGTAATCCTTTTTGCAGCACCATCACCCAGGGGAAGAGAGGTCATAAATCCATGTGGGCAAAGCAACGTGTCCATGGTAGTGACATTCATTATTCAGATTCCAGATTCAGGACTCCCTTGAGAATTTCTTGCAGGGCTGGTCATGTGGTGGTGAACTCTGACAATTTTTTTTTTTTTTTTTGTCAGTAAATACACTATTTCTACTTCATTTCTGAAGGAGAACCTTGCTGGGTAAAGAATTCTTTGCTGGCAATTTTTTCTTTTAGTGTTTTGATTATATCATTCCACTTTTTTCTGTCCTATAGGGTAAGTCTGCTGTTAGTCTTATAGGGGTTCCCTTATAGGTGACTTGACACTTTTCTCTTGCTGCTTTTAGAATCTCTCTTTGTCTTTGAGCTTTGAAAATTTGACTATAATGTGTCTTGGAGAGGATCTTTTTGGATTGAATCTGTTTGGGGACCTTAGAGCTTCCTGGATCTGAAGGTCTGCATCTCTCCGTACTCCTGGGAAGTTTTCTGTTATTATTTCCTTGAATATGTTTTCAATAACTTTTCCTTTCTCCTCCCCTTCTGGAATACCCACAATTCAGATGTTAGAGTGCTTGAGGTTATCTGATATCGCTCTTAGATTTTCCTCATTATTTTAAATTCTTTTTTTCTTTTTTTTGTCTGCTTGGGTTATTTTGAAAAGACCGTCTTTGAGATCTGACTTCCTTTCTTCTGTTTGCTCTAGACTGCTGCTTAAGCTCTCTGTTGTGTTTTTTATTTCAGTACATGAATCTTTCATTTTTAGGAGTTCTGCTGCATTCTTTTTTAAGGTATTAATCTCTTTGTAAATTTCCTCCTTCATATTCTGGATTTTTTTCTTTTTTTCTTGTTGAGTTTTCTTTTATTTCTTCAGACTTTCTTAAGATCATTGCTCAGAATTCTTTTTCAGATATTTCAAGGATTCCCTGTTCTATGGGCTCTGGAATTTGAGCATTATTGTATTCTTTTGGTGTCATCTCTTCTCGTTTGTTTGTAGTTCTAGTATTTTTTCATTGATGTTTAGTCATCTGGTAGAGGACTTGCTTCTTCTTTTACTCTGGGGTTGGCTATGAGGATAAAGACTTTCTCCTCTATTTGCAGGCTCTACTGGTGACTCTTCTTATATCAATGTAGTCAGTGAATAGCAGATTTCCTATAGTGTGACTCTGGCTTCTACTATGGTGGTGAACTGTCCTTGTGGCCACCTTGGCTCCTGCTCTAGCTTTCCATGGCTGTAGAATGAGCTCCTGGTGCTGTGCAGGTCTTAGCTCACCTCAGTGCCTGCTGGGCTGTTTGTGCTTCCTTTCCCCTCAAGGCCTTAGACTGGACCCCAGTACCAGAAGGGTCTGGTCTTGGCTAACCTCGGCAGCTGCTGGACTGTGTACACATCCCTTCTCAACAGGGCCTCAGACTGAGCCCCAGTGCTACATGGGTCTTGGCTGACCTCCATGGCTTCTGGGCCATGTGAGCTTCCCTCCAGGCCTTAGACTGAACCTTGATGTCAGTGCCGCAAAGGTCTGGTCTCCTGATATAATCTTAAACATTGTCTGCAGTGTGGAAGAGAATAGAAATTTCTGTTGTTTCCATCCTGAATCTTACATTGAGTACACTAAGTGGAGTATATCTGGAGAACATACACGGAAATTATTATCAAGCCATGACTTGGTAACTACTCAAATTTAGATTGCTTTAGTTTATAAAGATAATTTGGTGGCCTGTTTTTCTACTGCCTTCTTCCAAAAATAAGAGCTTTAAATAAAGCTCATGTAGCAAGGTGGCTTCAGGAAAGAGAAACAAATTAAGTCATCTCCAGTGAGTATTTACAGAACCAAAGAACATGTAACAAATCACTCAGAAATTTACTATATAATCCAGGATGAAATTCCTCTGCTTTTTAAATTATCAAGACACAAGGGAAAGGGAAATAAATCCAAATCAACTAGTTTCACTTTCTTAGCCTCTGGTTGTCCATTCTAAAACTCAAGATGCCTTTGTAAAATTGATGGTGTTTATATCTTTTGATGAGAAAAAAAATGGTAAAAGAATGTAAACTAAACTCTCTTATCTCTCTCTTTATAATATAGGGTATTATGCAAAATCCTTTATTACTATAGTGCTAAATTTTTTAAATGTGCATTATTTAGAGTTGTATATTTTACATATTATTTCCTTACTTTTCTTGTGTGTATTTATTTGTGTGTATGCATGCATAAGAGAGATAGAGACAGAAAGAGAGAGAGAGAGACAGATCATCATGAGCACACACAGAGAAAAGGTCATTTGAGGACACAGTGAGAAGGCAGCCATCTGTAATCCAAGGAGAAAGACCCCAAGAGAAATCAACCCTACCAGTACCTTGATCTTGAACTTTCAGTCTCCAGAACTGTGATAAAGTAAATTTTTGTTATTTAAGCAACAGTCTACAGTATTTTGTTACAGCAGCCCTAGCTGATTAATACAGTTACTTATCATTTTTTAAAGACATTAAAACAATTTGAACTGTTATTTATTCCTGGGTTTCCCACTAGCTTGATGACTCTGTACATAGAATTTAGATAGCAAGAGTAGGAAAGAGGGTACATTTCTCACTCTAAAACCTTTACTGGTGAGCTCCCTCAGAGTAACAAGAGGATAATTCTATTTGCCCTTCAAGAACTCACTGCAGAGATTGTAATGTCTGATGCCAATTACAATGTGGATGCCTGACTATAGAAAATGGTATGACACCACCAACTCATTTCACCCGAGCTAACAAGAAACTGTCAGACAAAAAGAGCTCTCTGCTTCTCCCACCTAGGCTATCTCTAAACCAGTTGCCTAGGGGTGAAAGACTCAGTCTATCCTATTTCTGATAATTTCAGCCACCTAGTTTCCCTGAACTGAACTCATTCCAAACTGCAGAGTTTGAAATAACTTCACTGCCATCTAAAGAAAGTAACAATGGTCAAAATTTAAAATAATAATCCAAACATCCTAGGAAACTTTTTAATGTGTCAGACATTTATAGGATTTTTATCTTAAAGAATTGATGTCAGAGGCAAAGGAGATACTCTACATGTCAATGTATATAGCAAAATAATGGCTTCACTACAAAATACAAATTAGAAATAGAAATTGAAATTAGGTGTAGCTTTGTAACATCCTTCATTGTTAAAAATTAGAGTAATAGGCAAAGTTATGTATTCAGAGTAGATTTACCTGGAAATGGGGAAAATTTCAAATAGAGACCACTTGTGCTATATATGCATGGTGTTAGAGCAAAGACTGTAGAATCAGACTAGTGAACTTGAATCTCAGCTTCACTGCTAACTTCCTAGCTAATCTTGGATAAATGACTTGACTATCTGTGCCTTAGTTTCCTCATCATAATCCGAAGCATAGTGGTAGCAAACTAACAAGGTTGCATAAAATTTGCAAAAAAAAAAAAATGTACTTAGAACAGTGGTTGGCACATAGAGTATGCACACACACACTCAAAATGGATAGCATAATTAATAAAACATAAGTATCAATTTTAAAGAGGAAAATTTTATAGACATTCATGTAATTTTTTAATTTGTCAAAATAGAGTTCTATCAAAGTTTAGTCATATTACTCTTCTTTTTCTGCTGCCAACACCAAATAATGGCACCAGTTATACTTAGCACTAAGATAAATTGGGATTCACCTGAAAGAGTGAGAAAATTCAGGGAGGTTTCGTCTGTACATGAGTGTGAGTTCATGCACACTGGGGCTTTGATATAATGATGAATGATTATTGTTCTCTACTTCTTGTTGAATCCTTTCCTTTGAATTCTAGTGTATGTTAATTAAAAGAAACTATCACCTCTCTCACTTATAATTAACTCTCATCAGGCAATCACATATGATACGTGTCCAGTGTATAGCAAACAAAATGGAGTTACAGTAAAGTACAGAGTCCCCTTCTCTATTGCTATCTACAGTCTAATAGCTAAACTAGGAAAACTTCTATTTGACTTCATTATAAATTATTGCTTTCTGAGATCCATGGGATATAAATTATTTTTCAGAATCAGTATTAAAAGTATTTATACGTTCCTTGAGCATTTTTCCATCGTGCAAAATCTGGAACATTTCTGGGAACCAATATTTATTAATTCCTAGTCTGATAATTTCCAACTACCAAAGAGGTTTTTGCAGATAAAAGCATTATCATATCACCTAATCTTTGCAGTAACATGTTAAAACAGTTAATCAAATGTCAATCTAATAAATAAAAATCAATTAAAAATAGAGAGAATGAGATACTACCATTTTGTCTTTATTCTAATAAATGCTCATCTATCTGAGCATCTTTGTAAATATGTATGTTCTAAATTGTGTTTTGTTCTCTTTTTAATTTTATTCTATAACTTCAGGAGGTAACAGCTAAATAAGCATGCAATTGAAGGACATAGGAATGCATCTCAGTGTTTCATAGTAGTTGAGAAGTTACAAGCAAATTGAGAAAGGAGCCATCTCAGATATTAATGATGTTCTTTAAGGCAGATTTGATGATATAACTGTGAAATCTCATCGTTGGCTTTGCACTTATGCCTTAATCCTCTAGAAAGCCATTAACAACCTACTGTCGAGGAAGTGCACTGAAGAGCTTTGCCGGGAGGCACAGGCGGCCACCCCCATCTGACAGAGGTCAAGAAGCATGCCCAAGAACCTCATGGGGAGCCACAGGCAGCCTCACCTACCCAACAGAAGGCAGGAAGTGCTCTCAGGGACCTCACTGGGAGCCATGCGAAGCCTCCTCTGCCCAACAGAAAGCAAGAGCACCCCACCATTGCTGCAAATACTGCTTCCATATGGGTGGTCCACCACAACCACTGCTACTGCCTCTGCAAGGATTGTTCACTGCCACAGAAGCAGCCATAGCTGCCATGCAAGTGGCCCACCAACTACTCCTCTGCATTGACACAATAAGAGTCACCAGAGGAGTCTAGCAAAAGAGGAGGAAGTCTCTCTCCTCAAACCTCCCTCCAGAGTAATAGAAGAAGCAACTACTCTACCAGATGAACAGACCTCAATGTGGAGATGCTAGAAATATGAAAAAAACAAGAAAATATGACACCACCAAAGAAATACAGTAATTCTCAAGTAGTAGATCCCATAGAGCAGGAAACACTTGAAATGACCAAAAAGAAATTTCAAGCAACAATCCTAAGGACACTCAATGAGATACAAGAAGACTCAGTTAGACAACACAATGAAATGAGAGAAAGTATCCAGGATATGAAGAAGGAAATCTGTGAAGAGATTAATACCTTAACAAGAATATAGTAGAACTCCTAGTACTGAAGGATTCATTCAATGAAAAAAGCAAAGCAAAACAAAACAATACACAACTGAGAGCTTAAGTAGCAGGTCTGAGCAAGCAGAAGAAAAACATTCTGATCTTGAAGATGCTCGAACATGGTCTTTTTGAAATAACCCAGGCAGACAGAGAGGGAGAGAGAGAGAGAGAGAGAGAGAATAAAAATATAATGATGATGAGGAAATCTAAGACAGCTAGCAGACAACCTTAAGCACTCAAAGACCTGAATCAGGATTAAAACCATTTATGACGAACTCACCACCAATAATATCCTGAATGGGGAAAAGCTGAAAGCCTTCTCCTTAAGAACAGGAACAAGACAAGGATGTCCACTCTCACCACTCCTATTTAACCTAGTAGTGGAAGTACTAGACAAAGCATTTAGTCAAGAGAAAATAACTGCATCCAGATTGGAAAAGGTGGAGTCAAACTGTCCCTGTTTGCAGATGACGTGATTCAGTATATAGAAGAACCAAAATACTCTATCAAAAAACTCTTAGAGCTAATAAACAATTTCAGCAAACTTGCAAGATACAAAATCAACACACAAAGATCAGTAGCATTTTTATACTCCAATAATGAATCAATGTGATAATGTCTGTACTACCCAAAGCAATCAACAGATTCAATGCAATCCCCATTGTAATACCAATGACATTCTTCACAGAAATAGAAAAAACTATCCTAACATTCATATGGAACAACAAAAGACTCCAAAATAGCCAAAGCAATCCTGAGTTAAAAAAAATAAAGCCAGAGACATAAAACTACTTGACTTCAAATTATACTGCAAAGCTATAGTAACCAAAACAACATGATAGTAGTATAAAAATAAACACTTGCACCAATGGAACAGAATAGAGAACTCAGAAATCATCCCATGTACTTACAGCCAACTGATCTTTGACAAAGGCACCAAGAATGTACATTGAGGAAAAGACAGCCTCTTCAATAAACAGTGCTGGGAAAACTGGACATCCATATGTGGAAGAAAGAAACTTGACCCATACTTCTCACCATATAGCAAAATCAACTCAAAATGGATTAAAGACTTAAATATAAGACCTGAAACTATAAAACTCCTAAAAGAAGACATAAGGGAAATACTTCAGAATACAGGATTGGGCCAAGACTTTATGGATAAGACCCAAAGCACAGGCAATAAAAGGAAAAATAAACAAATGAGATTATATCAAACTAAAAAGCTTCTGCACAGCAAAAGAAACAATTATCAGAGTGAAAAGACCACCTACAGAATGGGAGAAAA
>NW_007730925.1:153128-153722 GCF_000696425.1 Galeopterus variegatus | reverse complement strand
AAAATAAACAAATGAGATTATATCAAACTAAAAAGCTTCTGCACAGCAAAAGAAACAATTATCAGAGTGAAAAGACCACCTACAGAATGGGAGAAAATATTTGCAATTTGTGCATCTGACAAAGGATTAATATCCAGAATATACAATATCTCAAACAACTCAACAGTAAAAAACAAGGAACCTGATTTTAAAATGTTCAAATGAGCTAAATAGGCATTTCTCAAAGAAAGATTTACAAAAGGCCAGCAAACATATGAAAAAAAATGCTTAACATCACTAAGCATCAGGAAAATGGAAATCAAAACCACACTGAGGTATCATCTCACCCCACTTAGATTGGCTATTATCAAAAAGAAAGAGAATAACAAATGCTGGCAGGGATGCAGAGAAAGAGGAACCGGCCTACACTGTTGGTGGAAGTGTAAACTAGTGCAGCCATATGGAAAACAGTATTTTCACAATGTTAATTCTTCTACTCAAACAACTACAGATGGAATTGCTATAAGATCCAGAAATCCCACTGTTTGGGTGTGTACCCGCAGGAATGGAAAACATCATGTCGAAGGAATACTCGCAATCCCATGTTTATCGCAG
>NW_007730925.1:150391-152056 GCF_000696425.1 Galeopterus variegatus | reverse complement strand
AAATAAATAAAAAAGAAAGAAAGATACAACTACCATAATAATCTGTTGAACTTGCAAAAGAGAGAAGGGAACTGAGGCCACCAGGGATGTTTGGAAAGAGGGCAAGGGGTTAGAGAGAAATTGATAAAGAGCCACAAAATATGATTATATTGTGTAATGCCAAATATGATAATTATCCTGATTTGAGCATCATATATTGCACACAGGTATTGATATTCAATGCTCTATCCCAAAGATATGTGCAATCGGTTATGTTTCAATAAAAAAAGAATAAATAAATAACCTATTGTGATTCCTTGCAAATGATTCCAAATACTTAGAACTCGAGTAAAATAAATGTGAACTTTTTAGAGAATTTCACTGTAAGGAACACTAGGCTTTTGGGTTATTTATTTCATGAGAACATTCCTCATCTATTCTCTAAGAACTTTCCCTGCCTCATGTGCATGGTCACAGGATGAATTTCTGTTCTTTGATTCAACCTGCTTCATAACTTTCTCTTTCTTCCCCATATTGTTTTTTTCTGTTACTTTTATCTGTTCTCCATGTTTCTCTTCTCCTTTCTTCCCTGAGCTCCCTTCCTCTTTACTCTCTACCATATCACCTTCTTTATTTCTTTCATGGCATATATTATAACCTAACATCCTCTTCTTTATTTGTTTTATATGTACTTATTGTCTGCTCACACCTTTCCCTACGCTTAAGGCTTTGTGAACAGAATCCATCATAAATAGACTGTCCATAATATCAATTTGGAAGGAGTGAATGAAAGAATGAATGAAAGTACTGATTAATTCTCCAAATGTAAAAATAAAGCAAGTGCTTTTTTTCTCTAGTATAAAGTAATTGAGTTAAGATGAAGACTTCAGTAAAAATAAAGTGAAAAGGTGAAAGAAAAGTGCTGTTTATGAACAATAAAGATTTAAAAATTCATATGCGATTATGTATTTTGTTTTAAAAACACCAGTTACTTAAGGACCTAAGATACCTGTATCATAAAAACGCACAAGAGCAAAATGATACCAAATAATTCCTTAATTCTCTAAGAAAATAAGATAAAAACTACAAGCAGTTCTATTCTCACGAATAATTAGTGTTCTTACTTTTCAAGTAACAGTGAATGGAGCTTATATACTACTTATAAGCAGGACAGAAAGTGCCATTTATTCTTAATTTAGATGTTTCCTTTTATATTGTAGTCATTTATTTTTATCACTGCTTTATTGTTCTAATATTTTTAATATACTGAATTTTAAAAACTTCTTTTTTTCTTTTCAAGCCATTGATCTTTGCTTCTCACGCATGACACTAAAGTTCTGATCTGCATCTTAGAGGAAATGACAGACACTAGCTTAAGCCTTGAAAATAACCTGTGCTTTTTTGTGTACTTAGCAAATGTTCATAAAGTAAGGAACACAGTTAGGACTCCCTTTCCTCTGCTTGACTTCCCAATTCCCAGTTCTCTTTCCTGCTTCTGATAACTGAGGTCTGGAACTCTTTGGCCATTCAGAGTATTTATCTCTTGGTCTCCAGACCATTAACTGAGACTTGATGTCTTCCTTCAGGACATAACCATCCCATTCAGGGGGGATGATCCTGAGACAGATCCTGAACTTTGCCTGTGAAATTTTCTTCCACCCCGCACCCTGCTTGGAATGAGCTCCA
>NW_007730925.1:148078-149440 GCF_000696425.1 Galeopterus variegatus | reverse complement strand
TGGCAATAAAGAGGGATGCTTTCAGTGGCATTTAAAGGATTCCAGGACCCAAACGGTCACTCTTATTCAAACCAAGTTTGAGAAAGAGGCATTCACAGGATGTTGAATTCTTCTTTGATTGTTACAAATTGCTTTCTTGTCAGGAATATGTGACAGGTTGAAGGGTGTCACATAGATACATTTCAGTGCTGAATCTAGGGATCCTATGAGTGAGAGTTGGAGTAATTTGCTAATTACATAGGTCCACCTGTATCAATTGTGTCTCTCAGATGTGATGGACTGATTTGTTTCAACCTCTTTATAATTTGAGCACACATTTGGATGGCTTCATTTACTTATTCATCTGCTTCATTTACTTTTATTTCGTTGTAGCATTATTTAAAATTATACATAAATTATAAAGTTTTAAAATAGCCCATCAAAAACTCTGAAACAGATTATGTATGTCTTACCTCTTGATGTCTAATATATGTTTGTTGTGTTGGAAAATTTTAGACAGAAAGGTGCTGAGAAAATATACCTGAAACCAGTGATAAGTGAGATCAAATTTATTAAATAAGAATTATGATTTGATTGGAAATGTTTAAGGGAAAGTGACACAGAACTAAATTAAAAAGGAAATGACTCTCTTTTTCTCTTCCATCTTTTGGTTGTCCCTGAGTGGCATGTTTATGCAAACCAGTTGTTCTTTTCTTCCAAATATTCTAACATGATTGGCTTAGTTATATCATCTCAATCATTTCAAACAAATGAGATTTTTTTTTCATGAAGTTAAAGTATCAATATTGCTTTCTAGTTTATGCACCTCTAGAACAGCTCCTTAGGCTGGTGTTTTGGCTTCCCTTTTGTGGCACCAAAATATTCCAGGGCTGCCCTCTGCTAGGTCCCAACTTCCCATATATTCCTAAGCAATTGCTCTGACTACCCCAAGCATTACTTTTTGTACCAGAACTCTCTCCCCCCATAGATAACAGTTGCCTTTTGTAAGCATCATTTATTTATCTAATTGAAATGACAATTTAAATAGAACCAAAATGGCAATAACTAAAAATGTATTAAAAACCCTTCTCAATAAAAATAATTATTACTGTGAGTCTTAATAAATTGAAAATTGAGTCAGTCTTAAAAAGTACAGGCCATACATTAAGCTAGTTTGTCATCCTTCAGGATCTCTCCAAACACACCACTTGAATGACTGCTTGCACTAGCTATAATAAGACCCAGGCCCATTAAATACAGACATACAGATTGTTCACTGGACAAAAGTATCAAACTCAGGGAGCAAGTGGGGCCTGGGATCGAAACTCCATTCTGCTTGCCAAGTACATTTCCTAGCATAGGGCTCCAGACATCTAGAATACA
>NW_007730925.1:140919-146485 GCF_000696425.1 Galeopterus variegatus | reverse complement strand
GGAAAAAGACAAAAAAATAAATTAATTAATTAAAAAAAATAAAAAGCTGTTGACTATTAATTAAATTATAATGTTTGAGATATGACAATTCTATGATTAGCCAAAGAAATAAGTTTATAGTATAGATCCCATAATGGTATAAATGTTATTCAGAAAATTACATGGAAGTTTCAGTGTTTTCAAATACTTTAATCTTATCTGTTATGCTTGATATGAGATATATAACTGAGAGCAAGTGTGCTCATAAGACCATAGTCCATTAAATTATCTATCACTCATTTTGTCCAAAGCTAAGGAAATACAAGTGCAATAAAGCAGTGTAGGAAGTACCTGTAGTGGGAGTTGTGTATAGACACACTCCACCAGTTGCCAGGAGGGTTAGGTATCATTTACAATGAACTGAGTCCCTTTCAAGGAATTGCTCACTGTCAAAGGAAACTTGCCCCCTCCCAGAGGACAGCCCATACCCTCTGTCGTTTTTTCATCAATGACTGGTTGATGAGGAGAGGACAAAGGCCTCAACAATTCAGGACAACTCTGAAAAACCATCCCATTTCAAGAGCCTCCTCTTGGATAACCAGAGGCCTCTGTTAAAGCTGCATCATAGATCAACTTCTCCCTCTGCTCAGTCCTGCTTTCCTTGCCCTTCATAAGTCTTATTCATGGAGGTTTTCCCCAATAAACTTCTAGGACACATATCCCAGAAAGTTCTTCCTGAAGAACCCAACCTGCCAGAGTTGGTTCTAGGAGTTGTGTAAAGACCTTATCTCTGGTGGTAAGTGGAGGACTGATAGCCCTTGACATAGTCAAGTAGTTGCTAAAACTTTCACCAGAGGTGAAACTGGTATTTGAACTCAACAGAAGTGAATGCACTGGGAGGTGCGATATTGTAGGCATTTGAGAAGTCCAGGGGAAATCCTATCTATAAGGATTATGAAATCAGGTGGACGGGAGCCACCAATGCACTGGTTAATCACCAGTATAAGGTGAACATTCTAAGAGGGTCTTTTTAGCAGCATACAGAGTGAGTCTTATCTCCCATAACCAGAGGGCACACACACAAAAAAAACCCTTGATGTTCTGGTTCCAGGGCTCAATCATAAGACTAGTAGAATTCCATAGGTAGATGAATTATCAACCTTAACAGATCTGCTATACTAGGGCAGGACACTGATGATGAAGGAATAGGACCCAGAGAACTGAAGTGGTTGTATGTGGGTCAGTGAAATTGGAACTCTTGAATCCCCAGATAACACTGAAATCTTTAGGCTTACACTACCCTATTTCTCTCTGATGAAAGCTCTAGCTTTCTCCTCTTGCTTAAATATGTTGCAAAGAGTTTTCTTTGATAGATGATATGTTCTCCCCTCACAATTTACTCCCATCTACCTTCCTGTCTAGCGGGCCAGTAAATGGGTCAATTCACAATATAACCCTGCCCTGCCAGGAAGTGCTGGGTGGCTAGTGAAGAAAATGAGACAGTGTGTAGAAGGAGCTGCAGGATCTAGCCAATATGTTGGGGCAGGAATATGGAGAGTATGTGTGGGGCTGGATGCTGAGAATACTGGATTGAGGAGGGAGGGGGTAAGAATGTGAAGTAAAATGAGAGAGAATAACAACACAGGAGCATTCACATATCATACAAGATTTTAAATTCTGGAGCAATAATCTATAAAAATGTCCCCTGGGAGACAGTGTTCATACACACTGGTTGGTTCTTAGAAGCTTGGAAAAATAGACTGTCCACTCTAAGAAAAATAGAAATATCATATCTACCATGAAAAAGAGTGCAGGAAGCAATCTCAAATGAATGATGCAAATTCTAGGGTGGATCTACTATCTAAAGCCAGAAACTAACTAGCTGAGTATCAAGGGGTGGGGGGCCCAGAGGGCACTCAATTTACCAAAGTGCTAAGTTGCCTACTAAGATGGGCACCTAAACTCAGTGGGGCTGTGCTCTATAAGCCAGTGTTGCCATCCAGAGATGCTGCTGAAGAGACTGGGTTTCCTGGTTCCCTGGGTCTCCTGAGAGTGACCTGGTAATATACTCCCCAAATCAGAGAGACCGCCTGGTAGCACTTGACCATCAGAAATAAGTAGGATGCAATTATCATCGTGAGTGTCATGATCAATGATAAAAAGCAATCCTGTATTTCTCACTTTTAAAAAATATAAACTACGAACTTTTTTTTTATCCCAATCAATAGCCATGAATATTTAGAACTGTGTGGGCCAGCCCTGTGGCGCACTCTGGAGAGTGCAGCGTCGCTCCCGCTGTGGGTTCGGATCCTATATAGGAATGGCCGGTGCGCTCACTGGCTGAGTGCGGTGCGGGGGCACCAAGCCAAGGGTTGCGATCCCCTTACCGGTCATGAAAAAGACAAAAAAAAAAAAAACTGTGCTTGATACTATATATGAAGTATCTTTTTGCTAAGTCATTCTCAAGAAGGCAAAAGAACAGATGTATTCCGGGTTCATGTCTTCTGTCTTTGTAAAATGTAATTCAATAAAACCTAATCAACCTGTAGAGGGTAATACTCCAGTGAGAACGTTTGTAAAAAGCAACTACCTACTCACAAGGGGACAAGAACATTCTTCTGATTTTTGTGACAGATGTCATCTTCCTTTTGAAAGATTTTCACGTACACGCAAATCTTTAAATTGATAGAAGTCTCAGAAATGGGAAGTAAAATGGCTACAATCATTACAGGAGGTAAGCTTGGATTGATTTATATCAGCATTTCAACAGTGCATATTTCTAAATGGTGAGATTACAGCTGTGTGTGTAATTCTCTGTTCCTGTATATCCGTTCCCTGTCCTCTGCCGTGCTTGGTCCTTGGGAGGTTGACTGCTATGGACTCTATCCTCAGGCTCTCTTGCCTTCTGTTGCCATCTGGGATTAGCCAGTTGATTCTGAGGCAAACCCAGAGATGAGCAGTGGAGGAAAGAAAAGTTGGCTTATTTATTTTCTTGTCCTCTTCTGTCCTGGCTGTAGTTTTGGGTTCACATATGAACCCACGTCCTGTCAGGTGGCTGCTCTTCCACTGTTAAAACTCTCTTAAAATTCCCTCCTTGTGCCCCTCTAAACAGAAGGGTGGTAGTGATTTCTCACTGATGCGAGGCTCTGAGTGCTGTGTGATCCCTTTTGGTTCTCTTTAGTCTGCCCACACTCCTATTAACCGTCTTATTAAGCTCTCTTCCATTAAATAAACTTTTGAATTTGCTGTCTCTTTCTTGCGGGGATACTGACCAGTAAAACTGGTAAATATTTTTTTGCTCTTTATTTGCATTTGATTTTACCACCAGAATGTATATCTATATTGAAAAACAATGAGATTTCAAGTTTCATATAATTATGTTAGTTTTACCCCCCAATTTCAGGAAAAATGAGAAATTTGTGATTATTACCATTTTTTCTTGGAAATATTAATATAATTACACAAGCTGACTCAATGGATTTTTTTTGTTTGTTTGACTTTTATGGTTTATTTCAAGTGAAAACATTTCAGGGGAGGGGGTGGAGCAGAGAAGAAAGGGGTTACATGCTTTGTGTTTTCTTTGATCACAGCAAAGTTGAAACTTGGTCCTTTCTTCCCATGTTTCTTTTCAAAGCTTGTATTACTGAAGTGAAAACTGTAGGTAGATGAACAAAGATTAGTAGGGCAGATAACCAAGACTAAACTCATTAAGCTGTTTAATCCATTAAGAAAAGGCAGCACCTGTACAATATTCTCATAGCATACCACATACATATATATATATATGTATGATAGTACACATACACAAAATGTTCCTCATTTGAGATAGTGCTTAAACATCCCCCATTGTCACATAACAATATATGAAAACACAATATCTTCATTTTAATTTCAAGCATTTTACTAGAAAAATTAATTTGTGACTATATTTAAAGTTAGCTAAATTAGGAAATACTTGGATTTCAACACCTACAGACACTCTTCCTCTCCCGTGCATTATAAAAGAGAAGTAATTAAGTTCCCATATATAGAAAGAATTGGTTTGCTGTTTAAACACATCATTTACTTTTTACTCAGCTGCTCCATGGGAAGGCAGACAGATATAGCTTCCTATGTGTTCATCTGCATTTGGGCAGTTTGTGCAAAACAAATATCCAAACTCTTTGGGGACCACTCAGTTAGAGAGTGAAATAATGAAAACATTTTATCAAGAGGGAAATATCAGCTTCTGACAAGCTCATCTCAGTGGTACCCCTTCAACTGAGGTATTATGGAACAAAATATGTGGGCATGTATCTTCTACGGGATTCTTAATGCCATGCTGCTACCATCCCAAGGGTGATCTGAAATGAGGCCCATCTGCCCTACAGGATACAACAGCACTACTTAGTCTTATAAGAGACAATAGGGATCATGTCATCCAACCTCCTCATCCTGTGGATGAAGAAAATGAGATTCAGGTTAAGAACCTTCTCAAAAGTTATGCAGCTGCTTAGTGTCAGATCTCTTACCACTTCACCCAGTACATGCTGACAACATCACTATCCCTTCACATCGTTGAGTTATATCCTGTTACGTATCCTTCTCAGTTTCATTCAACACACATTTATTGAGAACGTATTATGTGCCCAATGCTATGGTTGGTGCTGGAGACTTTATGCCAGGCATTGAAAACCTTGGGCTAAAGGACTAGCAGGATTATTGGGAAGGCAATTGTCCTAAGGGAACCAACACTTCTTAAATCAGATTAATAAGAAGGGTGTATCTAGAACTGAGAATGCATAATAAGACATTTGGAGTGAATGGACTACATGTTGGGTGCCAATCACTGGTTAGCTATGGACTGAAGCATCCACATGTTATGAATAGGAAAAGAAATGTAAATGGATATTGACGGCTTGGCAAAAAGTTCACACCTGTGCAACTTAAAATCATGGTAATTGGTAGATTAACCAAGTAGTTTATAGAATGAGAAAGGGGAAGGGATAAACATGGAACTCTGAGAAACATCAATGCTTAGGATGCTGTGTCAGGAAGAAATGCCTCAAACAACACAGAAGCCATAGCCAGGGGAAGGTAGTCAGGAACTCAGTTGAGAGTGTTGTACTTTAAGCCAAGGTTAGAAAAAGGGTTTTGTTTGTTTTGATTTTTGCTCTGTTTTTGTTTTAACAGAGGGGATGAACAACTGTCAAATAATTCAAGGGACCAAGTAATCAACGGACTTACTAGTGTCCATTAAACATTGTTTATAATGGACAAGAGTAACTTCAGTGAAGTTGTAAAAGTGGAAGGTGGATCATAGGGGGACCGTGTGTTAAGAAGAGGCAAGAGAGTGGTGGTAGACATTAGCCTACTTTTTAAAGAAATTAGGCTGTAAGGTGGAGAAGTGGCCAGAGAAAAATGTGCTTAAAGGAAGTTTTCATCTGTGAGAAGAGGCTTGGGCACAAGTCCTGGGTTTAGAAGAAAAGAACATTCCTTTTCATTTTACTCCCCCCGCAAACATCACCAGTGCAATAATGACTAAGGAAATATAGATTTATTCTAAATAACATACATATAGACGGGTGTGTGAGGGCATAGTGAAGGA
>NW_007730925.1:137184-140095 GCF_000696425.1 Galeopterus variegatus | reverse complement strand
ATATGTAAGTCTGATAGTTCCCCCTGGTATTCCTTCAATTAGTCTAAGGCATCCTCTCACTAGGAAAAAAATATCAGTATTTCCAATAAGAAAAAAAAAAAAAAATGCTGGTTTCCTTCTAGTCACATATAGAGGTTAATTAAATTAAATAGTATTTTTTTTTCACCAAAATTAGTTGCATGCTCAAGAGTAGTACATTTTTCAATGCACAGTGAAAATATTCTCAGCATGGACACATTCCATGCAAAGGCAGATTACTAGACTGTTTAAAATTAGCTCTCATTATTATTCAATGATGTGTCAAATGAAATGAGCTAAAATAGATTGATGCTTCTACCTGGTCACTGGTATGCAGTGTGCTTCACCATAGAAAAATGAGATGGTGATGTGAAAATAGCAACAGCCTGTCATTCCCAAACATTCATCATGTGATGTCAGAGGCAATGCAGATATATAACCTCTATGTAACATAATCTCTAGAGACTATAGATACTACCTGTCACATTTTATGCTTCCCTGCCCAGTAACAACCCACCCACACTCTTCACCCCCAGTTAAGAATCTCTGAAGTCTCCTATGGTTTCAGCTGAGATCTTGAAGGCCTTCATCCTCGTTCAGCTGCAGAAAAGAGAGAGGGTGTTTCACAACTTCCTTCTGTTTCCAGTTCTTCAGGGATGGTGAGTATTAGCTTAATCCATACTTCCTAGAAAAGATAACAAGAACCAGTTGGATCTTTCTTGAGGTCTTTGGAACTTCCTTCCTGCCTCTCACCATCCCAAAGACTCTCTAACCCTTCTGGCCTTCCGAGTCCTAAAGCAAGCCATCATGACAAGGAAGACAGGGGCTAAAACAGCCATAGGCCACAGTCATGCCCAGGTGCCAAGGGCCATTCAGGTTGTCCATGAAGTCACTCTTAGCATGAGACCCTGACTTATTCAGTGAAGAGAGGACTAAAATGCAGCCTTACCCTGTACTTGGGTTTCTACAAGGCAGACTCTCTACTTGGATTCTAGCATTGGGAGAGCCAGGTAGTGTCAAAGCTTGCCAAGTTATCTAGGATCAGAACAAACCCCAGGTCTAGAAAACAATAAAGTTAAAATTAGGGTTAATGAGAACATTAGTTGGTTCTTTATTACTTACTAAATATGTCATTATGGGCTGATGATAGGACTTTAGAGGAGGATTTGGTGCTCTGCTCTGGTCCACTGCACTGGACCACATGCCCAGCCCCTAGCTGCTATGGTTGGGGGTTACTAACAGTTTACTACCCCTAAAAATTTGTTTCCTGACTTACAAAATCTAATTGTCCAATCTTCCTAATAAAAATTTCAATATCAGCATTTAATTGATATATGGTAAATATTATTATATAATCAGTGTTAGCTATGGTTTCTAAAGAAAGGGTCTATCTGTCAGTAGTAGCTCTGCCTCAGGCTCCACTGCTAAAAATCCCAACCTATGATGAGTACCTGCCCCAGAGGATTAGTTAGAAATACATAATATCCATGTAAATCACATACTACAGATAATTCTCACACAGTATTAATGATAAACAGGAAGACAGGAAGCCAAGGAAAAGGAATCAAGTGCTAGAGTGAACATTACTGCAAGGTCAGAGGTTTTCTGCAATCAGTTAATGTTGAGCAAAGTACCAGGAGATGAACTTGAATTTGAAGCAAGTGTTTCTCTACTGGTGGTTCCTTAAATCCCCAGCTGAGGCAAGGTTGACAGCAGGCTGCAGAGCCAAAAAGCTAAGAGGATTGGACTGGCTAATGATGGAGAGCAAAGGAGTGGAGAATTTGGCTATAGCTGACAGATATACCTACTCTACAGAAACCACAGCTGACGTATCACAAAAAGCTAAGAGGATTGGACTGGCTAATGATGGAGAGCAAAGGAGTGGAGAATTTGGCTACAGCTGACAGATATACCTACTCTACAGAAACCACAGCTGACGTATCGTGACAGCTCCTGAGCAACACTGATTACAGAATAATATTTACCATATATTGATTAAATGCTGATATTGAAATTTGCATTAGGAAGATTAGACAATTAGATTTTACAAACCAGGAAACAAATTTTATTAGTCTCACTTTCTTCTTTGTCAAAAAATTGTCAATATTAACTATACATCAACAAGTGGTAATTATAAATCCTACAGTAAAAGTAATTGTACTTTGGATATAGGCTTGCTGTAGTTAAGTGATTTAGACATATTTCTTACCAAGCCTGTTTCAAAAGAAATTAAGCCTTAGGCTATGGAAAAGAGAAATGTTAAATTTTTAAAAAGTTATTTGAAAATGATCCTAAATTAAAATCTCCTGGAATCAGAGTTAAGACACACAGTGTAATAGCTATAATCCAGGTCCTGAAAACCAATCAGAGGTCAAATCTTACAAAGACTAACTTTCTTACAGTGCTTTAGCACAGTAGATTCTCATTAGCTGCCTTTTGAATAAGTCAATGAATAAATAAGAATTGATATAGAATTTCAATTTACATGCCTTTCCATTTTAGTGAAAAATCCCAGAAGTTTAAAAAGCTTTACAGTATTTATTTATGTAGATATTCCATATTTGATTTAACCTGTTTTCCAATAATAAGCATTAGAATTTTTTCCTTAAGTTTTACCAAAAACTATTGTACTGAACAATTGTGATATGTTTTTTTATAGATTTTGGATTTTCTGTAGGTTAGATTCCTACAGGATACAATTGTAGTTCAAATAGTATGGATATTGTTAATTTATGAAGATATGAACATAATTTCAAGTGTCTTTTTTTTTTTTTTTTGTCTTTTGTCGTTTTCCGTGTCCGGCAACGGATCGCAACCCTCAGTGTTGCCCCCGCACCGGACCGGGGACCGGCAACGGGATCGCAACCCTCGGTGCTGCCCCCGCGCCTCGCTC
>NW_007730925.1:134819-136184 GCF_000696425.1 Galeopterus variegatus | reverse complement strand
CCCGTACCGGACCGGGGACCGGCAACGGGATCGCAACCCTCGGTGCTGCCCCCGCGCCTCGCTCAGCCAGTGAGCGGGAACCGGTCTGTATGTGGGATACAAACCCTCGGGCGGGAGCGCCGCCGCGCTTCCCAAGCGGCGCACCCATCAGTGCGCCACCGGGCCGGCCCTCAAGTGTCTTTTTACTATTCTATTCCACTGTTCATTTCCACAGAGAGTTTATGAGACTGCCTATTTCTTTCCACCCTTCACAACTCTGGATATCAACAATGGAAGTCTTCCACAAGGTCCTCTTACAATTTCTGTTATGCCTCTATGTGTATCCCACCCCTCCTGGCAAGAAGGGAGTCTCTTTCCCTTCCTTTTGAATGTACACTGGTCTTGATTTACTTCAACCAATGGAATACAGCAGAAATGGCACTGTTTGGGCTGCAGCCCAAGCCCCTAAGAGGTCCAGCATCTTCCACTTTTGTGGAAGCCATCGTGAAGTAAATAAGGTCAAGATTGACAAATAAACACTGAGACACTACAAGGAAAAGGAGAAAGGCTGCATGAAAAAGTATGATGAATCAGATGCATTAGTGAAGGCCTTGGACTTTCCAACCCAGTCCAGCTGTCCAGCTGAATTCAGCAGTGAGAGTGACCTCAGCTAACACCACGTGGAGTGAATCAACAACCTGTTCAAATTCCTGAAGTACAGACATGAGAAAAATAAATAGTTTTTATTTTAAGCCACCATGTTTTAAAATGGTTTGCTAGGCTGAAATATATATCTTAAAATTTATCATTTTAATATTTACCAATATGATAGTCAAAAGACCCCTTTATATTAATTTCATCTTAATAGATATCAGTGAGGTTGAGTATCTTCTCATATCTATATTAGCTATTTCTATTTCTGTTTTTGTACTCTGCCAATCATACTGCTTTGCCTATTTTGTTTTGCCAGATTTACCATGTTATTTATCTTATTCTTATGGATTCATAATAAATTTCTGTAACTTTGTAGATTAAGGATTAAATTTTCTGTCACTGGTTGTAGGAAAAATGGCATATTTATTTCAATGTTTTCCTTATATGCTATGTGTGGTGTAAGTAGAATGTGCGCGCGCATGCATGTGTGTGTGTGTGTGTGTGTGTGTGTGTGTGTGTGTATGAATGTTTTGCAGATACCTTTATCAATCATGGCCTTCATATCTCCACATTTATAAATGCAATATATAAGACTTTAAAAATATTTATTTATTTATATTGAAAAATATTGATTATACATATTTATGGGGCACAGAGTTGTATTTCAATTCTATTTCATCCATGGTTTCATTTTTTTTTTTTCCTTTTTGTCTTTTTCCGTGTCCGGCAACG
>NW_007730925.1:132019-134796 GCF_000696425.1 Galeopterus variegatus | reverse complement strand
GAACCGGTCTGTATGTGGGATCCGAACCCTCGGCAGGAGCGCCACCACGCTCTCAAGCGGCACACTACAGCAGTGCGCCACCGGGCCGGCCCATCCATAGTTTCATTTTTAAGTTTGCATTATGTGATGCAAAATGCCACCCAATTGCCTCAATATGTTTAAAAATTCGTGCTTTCTCCATGATTAGCATATATTAATCTTATGTGTAAAAAGGCCTAGTTCTTATCATTACACTTTTAAAAAAATTTTCAAAATAGAAATATTCTAATAAGATTTTTATTGGAGTTACATTGTATTCATATATTACTGTAGGAAGACTTTTTAAAAAAAATGTATTGGGTCTTTCTATGTGGATGCCTTTGAAGTTTTTGTTTTGTTTGATTATGTCCATTAAAATGAAAGACATTTTCTCAACATAGATTATCTACACTTCTTTTAATATGTATTCCTAAAATTTGATGTTTAGTTTTTAATGTGGTTAGAATACGTTTTTATATGGTTTACTAAAAGATTATTGGTTTCCTGTAGGGTAAATCATGCACTGATCTTCAAGGGAACATAGGGAAAAGAAATTTTAAGGAGTCAAGTCAAACCTGGAAGGGTATTTCTCTAAGAATCATTTGTGAATGTCCTCAGGGGGGGAAAAAAAAAAACCCAAAGATTTCAGCCAGTAGAAAAGCCACATTCAATAGGAAGGAAAGGAAAATCATGCATGGAATTAAAGGAATAAAACCAGGATAAGGACCAAGTTCCTAGGCTTTTGTGAACCTGTAAAAAAGCCAGATGGCAGAGGTATGGAGTTAGACAATTCATGAGACAAGTCCATCAGTTCTGAATCTATGCCAGAACCACCCTTGATTCATGGAGACCCACGTGTCCTGCCAGAGCTGGAGGAATCTTGAAATACAGTGAACTCTGTTAGATACCACAAAGCTGACCAGTCATGGTCTTTAAATTAAACTGAGCAATCAGTGAGGCGACCCAAGTAGCAGTCAAGTTGCCACCAATATAGTCTTGATTATTCGTGTGGATGACAATGGAGTTAAAGAGTCAATTCTGAAATGAATACTCTGGATGATGACATATTCCTGGACACTAACCATGTGAATAAGACACAAAATGTCAGCACTTTCATTAGTACTTACCTGAAAGAATGACAATTTCTTCCCAGAAATTTAGAATTGGAAGTTGTCCTAACATTTAAATTCACAGATAATAAAGGAGAGGCCCTACAGGGAAAAGTTACCACAAACTGCTATTATAATTTACAATAACAAGGTATTTGCAATATAAATGTCAGTCCCTTCTGGAACATGGAGGAGAAATACAAAAGTAAAGACACTAATAATAAAATGGAACAATCAGTTGCTTTGTGAAGACTATAGGTATATGAGGACGTGTGTGTGCATCGAGATTATGAAGATGGAGGCTGTGGGAAGTTGATGAAGAGGGATAAATGTCACAACAAGGTGATACAGAATTTTCAAGAAGATAGTCCCTAGATTCCAAGTATGTGTTTCAAAATCCTACTTGAGCCAATAACTTCTCGGGTAGGAAGTCTAAAGGAATGAGTGGAGAGAAAAGAAGTATGATCAAAATCTGTAAACTGCTTGTAGAAACCCAGGTAGTAGGTGAATGAAGGGTTTAATAGCTGAGTGAGAGATTGTGGATGTGATCAGCTTTGCCAGGCTAAACCACCTGAGATATTCACAGAGGTATGATGAGAGGGTTGGGTTATATTAGAGGACTTATATATGAGGAAACGGGGTGGGAAATTTTACCCACGAAACCTTTTACTAAACTTATTTTTTAAAAAAAGAAATGAACTAAAATATTAGCATTTCTCAAAAAGTTTGCAGCTGATGGGATGTTTAAGAAAATGATTGTAAAGAATTGAAATGATCCAAAACTAAGGGGACCAGAACCAAGGTCATAAACATGAGAAGGCCTCAAATTCCGTCCATTTGGGATGACACTTCAGCATGACTCCCAAATACATCCAAGAAGAGAGATCTGCAAATTCCTCTAGGTGTCATCAACCCCTCTAAACAGAAAATTGATTTCAGCTGTTTACCTGCATTTAGAGATCACAGGACCAAAGCTAGCAATAAGTCGGGAAAAATGACAATATGTTGCTAAGCAGAGCCCCTAAATCAGGTGGTGAATGTGAAGTCTCAGAATCAGATGAACACAGAAAGTAATCAGGAAGTGTCAAAACAAATTAACCTTTTGGGGCTCTTGTTACTAATGGAAAGTTGAAGCCTACAGCACTGTGTACACTTGTCAGGTCGGACAGGTGCCCTTTCATAAGTCATAATCAACAGCAGCCTGCGAGGAATTCTTTGACTCAGATGCTCTGAGCTGAGCAATATTCTTGAGAAATAGGCAGCTGTGTGCCCTCATTCTCATTTTCTCTCCCTCTCTATAAAAAATAATTTAAAATACCCACTTTCTACTTTTCATGACAACCCTGGCTCAGAGCAAATAAAACAAGTAGGGCCAATTCCCCTAAAGCTAGTCTACCAAGTAGAACTTCCAAATGCAGGTGAGCATTAATATTCCCCTGTCTCTCTAATGAGGTGATTTTCCCAGTGGTCAGGTGGCAATTATTCAGTGACCCCCCAGGATTGTACAACCACAGCCAAACTCCAATCTCATTTCATCAGAAATCTATGAAAAATTCACAACAACTAAGAACGGTACTCAATAATAAGAAATCCTTGATCTATATTGCAATGGTGTATCAGAGTGGAAAATGTCTCAAAATATTCCATCCA
>NW_007730925.1:120200-131479 GCF_000696425.1 Galeopterus variegatus | reverse complement strand
TGTTATAACTGTAGAATCTCAGGCCCTACCCCAGAGCCCCTGAATCAGATTCTGCATTTTCTAAATCATGCTGAAAGTGCCAGTCTGCTGGCTGTACTTGAGAAGCTCTGGTTTACAGAGCCCTGTGTGACAGACTGTTTTCTTCTTCACCCTCATCAGTGACACTCTGCCTTTTTCCCAGTATGATACAAGCCCCAGCCACACTAACTTGCACAAAGTTTATGCATAGCAGGTACCTCAGGCCATTATATTTACTTCTTTATATGAAAGCCTGATCCTACTTCCTCCCAGAACACCTGCCCTTCTAATTCATCCCCTCTCCTTTTCAGCTAACCCTCATGTTAAAGGCCACTTCTTTCTCAGGTCCCAGGTTAAAGGCCATTTCTTTCAAGAAGCTTTCCCTGGTGTTGCGCCCGCACCTCGCTCAGCCAGTGAGCGGCCGGTCTGTATGTGGGATCCGAACCCTCGGCGGGAGCGAGAATAATTTTTCTAAAGTACAAATTATATCCATCCAAGGATTGTCCACAGGATGAAGAACAAACTCTTAATATGGTTTACAACTTTCTACTAAAAGAGGGTAGAGGGAGTCTGTTATAACTGTAGAATCTCAGGCCCTACCCCAGAGCCCCTGAATCAGATTCTGCATTTTCCAAATCATGCTGAAAGTGCCAGTCCGCTGGCTGTACTTGAGAAGCTCTGGTTTACAGAGCCCTGTGTGACAGACTGTTTTCTTCTTCACCCTCATCAGTGACACTCTGCCTTTTTCTCAGTATGCTACAAGCCCCAGCCACACTAACTTGCACAAAGTTTATGCATAGCAGGTACCTCAGGCCATTATATTTACTTCTTTATATGAAAGCCTGATCCTACTTCCTCCCAGAACACCTGCCCTTCTAATTCATCCCCTCTCCTTTTCAGCTAACCCTCATGTTAAAGGCCACTTCTTTCTCAGGTCCCAGGTTAAAGGCCATTTCTTTCAAGAAGCTTTCCCTGATATCCCAATATCAAATTATGCCCCCTTTCCTTACACTTCCATAACACCCCTTTCTTAGCACTAGTGGAAAAGTAGCCCTATCTCACTCTCTGTATCTGCTCATTTACTTGATTATATCCACTGCTAGTCTTTAGGTGCTTTTGAGCTCTTAGTCTTGTTTATATCTTTATCTTCAGGGCTTGGTAGGGTGTCTGGCAGACAGTAAATAGAGTAGGTACTTAATATGTAATTGTTGAATGCCTAAAAGCTAGTTCATAAAACTTCTCAAGAGCTATTTGCATGTTCAGCAATTTTAAGTCTTGAAATCAAAAGATTTTCCTTATTAAAGGGAATTTAAAACCTTAAGAAGTAGGCAAGGAAAGTGCATGGAGAGGGATGGGTTCAGCAGAACCCATTCTGAGGAGAGCTCCAAGGCTAGCCTGTGTTATGGTGATACTTGTTTTGATGAATTGCTACCCCGAGTCTCTGGAGCTGGGAGGCGCTTCACAGGATAAACCCACAACTCCTTTAGAATGTGCCGTATTTCATTTTCTGTACCAAGCAGCAGGCTTTAAACTCACAGACTTATTTTCCTGTGCTGCTTTATGGCTGCTTGACTGAGGACTACTTTAAACTGGCACTTTGCTTTGAATAGAAAAGTCTCAGCAAGGGGCATATTCCTACAGCAAACATATTTTTCAGCCAATGAAATAAACGTATTGAGCTTACAATTCCAGAGGTATTTAGATAGATGTGTATGGTTTTCTTATTTCTCGTGGAGAGGGTTAATGTAGTGTATCTTATCTTTTTCAGACCACAAGAACTCAGCCAATGAAATAAACGTATTGAGCTTACAATTCCAGAGGTATTTAGATAGATGTGTATGATTTTCTTATTTCTCGTGGAGAGGGTTAATGTAGTGTATCTTATCTTTTTCAGACCACAAGAATCTCTATTATATTCTTGTGTATCTTTATTGAATCATTTATCTAGATTTCTCTGGCAACCCGGGTGCCCTCGTACAGCTTCCCAAAAGTATATATCAAGGTAATAAGAAAGTAGTTTCCTTTATTGTTTAGTAACTGAAAAAGAAAGAAAGAAAGAAAGAAATAGCTGAGCCTACAGTAGAGGAAAAACCATCTCTTTTGATTTCTGATTTGGATTTGTGAGCCTGTTTAGCTGATAAAACTATCTTTCAAAGTGACAGTGGTACTTCAGCAACACAGAGCAAAAAGGCTTGGGTAAATATGAGAGAAAGAAAAAATGCATAAACTTCCAAATAAAATAATGTCTTTATGTGAATTATGACCAATGCACATCTCCTAATTTAATCTTTCTTTTCCTTCGGTACAAACCATTTCCCAATCAAATTTAGAAGGGTCCTCTTCCTACTGTAAGTCCATGTGAAAGTACAGTATTGATCTGTCATGGTAATGGTCTCTGATTTGCTATTTTCATCTAATCTATTTTTCTTTCCTTATTAAACCTTGATATCTTATATCTTTAAATAGTCTCTAATGAAGAATTAAAGGTAATTTAGTGTCTTACAATACTGTAGAATTGTTCATTTCCACTCAAACCAACTTTTTAAAAAGTACCTATAAAGACTATATACCACTACTATTTATTGAATTTTTACAATGTTTTAGGCAATTAGTCTAGTTAGTTACTTTTACATATGTTCCTTGACATACATTCACAAAAATACTGTCATTTTTTATATCATAAAATTGAGGATGAGCTATTAAGTGGTTTGCCCAATTTTTAAAACTACAGCTAGCAGAGCTGTGACTTAAACTCAGGTTTCCTGATGTCAAACTTGGTTGTTCCTCCGTTATTTTGATTAAATATGTGAATTGTGTGTTTCATTTTTCATATCAAATTTATTTCCCATGAAGAAAGAATGTAGGCTTATATTTCACACTTCACATTCAGAGAAAATATTACTTAAAAACAAAACTGTGTATAATTGTAGAGAAAGAATTATCAACAACTTTTCCTTAAGACCCCTAAAACAGCAGGTGATGCAGAGATTTTCCATTTAGTGTAAATCTCATTTGCTCTGTAATTTGTTCATAGCATAATAAAAAGAAAATTCCACGTTATTAAAGTCCTCTCAGTCTTTACTGCTACAAGTGCCTGATGAGATAAGTAAATGATCCATCCTGCTTGGAAATAAATTTTTTCATTCAAAACCACAACTAGTTTAACACCATACAACATCAGGGCCAATAATTGTGTGCCTTGCTTTGAAGAAAAAAAAGAAATGGATGAAATATGAATTAGTAGTGGTGAAAGCACCAAGCATAAAGATGCACCCACCTGAAAAGACAAAACCTTATTGCCAAGGTATGTGGCCAATTATCACTAAATAAGGTATAATGGATACTGATGAATATATATACTAGATATTCCCACAGCTAATCATTTTTCTTTATTATGGCAGGTCCACAGGGAGGCATTCTAACATAATGGTGAGAACACACTCTGCATCTACATTTTAAATGTGAGGTCAAGTGACCATTGCTCCAGGGGCAGTCTTCACATCTGAATAATCTGTAAGAACATCCTCAGCCACATGTTGTTATAACAGCATATCCTTATGCTTGTAGTGACTATTGACATGGCTTTGGGTAGTAAGATGTAATTAGTGAGAATAAAATAAGTCTTTAAGTCATCTAGATACAGTTAGAGGGTATGATCTATTACATGTACATTACTCTATGACATGATCGTTTTCCAAATAACCGTCTATTTCATCATTAAACTTAATACATATGAATGTTGATGTAACCAAAAGACAAAGTCAGCATACTGAGATCAATTAATAAATTTTATTTTATTATTGAATATACAGTGCATTCTGAAGTTATTGGTGCAATACTTTCCTTGATTCTCATGATGACATCTTCATACCCCTCATATCTAGGTCACGCTTACAGGTCCCAAACTGGAAATCTAATGGGTGATTTGAGTTCTGAGGACTGAATTGGAGTGAGTAAATACAAGCTTAATGAAAGGGATGAGACATGAACTGTGTCCAAGAAGGGAACCAGAAGTTGTTAACGAAGAGGAAGAATCAAATGTCAGGTCCATGTAGTGAAGGTAAACTATGTTTTTCCTAGTATGTCCCACGTGCTTGGCTAGATATTAAGTATTCATTGCTAAAGAAAATAGAAGTGGCTCCTGCCCACCTTGAGCTTAAAAGTTTAGTAGATATGGTCAAGGAGATAAGCTACACATTAGTCTCCAAAGAACTATCTACTGCATAAAATCCATAAAAAGAAAAACAGATCAGTTTTCAGGAGCCAAGGGAGGTGAGCAGGAGCTTGGGGATTGTAGCATAAAATGGGAGTTGTTGAAGCAAACTGTTCAGTGGGGCTTGGGAATTAATGAGAGGAGAAAGGTTTGTTCAGAGTAATTACTAGCTATGTTAGAGCAGAGGCAGCTGGCCTAGTTAAGAGCATCAGTCCCGGCACTACACTGCCACTGCAGCTTAATTTCAATCCAGCCTCCAGAAATAATAAGAATAGTATCTTACACATAATGCTTACAGTTTATATTCTGCCATACCCTGTTCTAAGAAACTTACATTTATTATTCTGCCATTTGATTTTTAAAGTTCTCCTTTGAATTAGGTGCTATTATTGTCCTCATTTTACAAATGGGGAAACTTAGGCAAAAAATAGGTTTAAAACTATAACACATCCAGGTGAGAAGTCACAGAGCCAGGATTTTAATCAGCATCTCTGGCACCAGAATTTGGCTCTTAATTGCTGTGCTATTTTGTTTCTCAATGCCATTTTAATTAAGCTGGATTTTACAAAGCAAATTCTACAGGATAAGTACCCTAGTGTTCAAGTGTTGTGTCTACTATTTCCCTGCTGACCTCCTGTTGCATCTTGTCTGGTATCTCGGCATGTGCCTACTGGCTGGGATCAAGCACTCACTTGCTCACTTTAAACCACAGTCTAGTGCTGGGAGCCCTGACTCTTCTGCATCAGAATCCCTGCCTTGAGACTGCCTGCCTTCCATGAAGTTGTTACAAAACCAAGATCTGCCCTCCTTCTTGCAAACCGTCTAGAATCATGAGTCCTGCCTTTGAATATGGCATGGTTGATGGGACTTGCAACAATCATTTGCTTATACTTGTTAAATATTTTGTAATTGTTTCCCATTTAAACATTATCTGCTTACTCTGTTCTCCAAACAATATTCTTACATTCATTCTGACTTGGCTTTACCTTATTACTGGGTATATTAATTTGCTAGGCCTGCCATCATACATACCAGACTGGGTGGCTTAAACAACAGAAATGTACTTCCTTACAGTTCTGGAGGCTGGAAATCCAAGGCCAAGATAGGGCAGGGTTGTTTCTTCCAAGACCTCTTTTCTTGGTGATCAGCTGTCTTCTCCCTGTGTCTTCCCGTGGTCTTCCCTCTGTGTGTCTGTGTCGTAATCTCCTCTTCTTATAAACACAGCAGTCATATTATATTAGGGCCTATCCTAGTGACCTCATTTTAACTTAATTACCTTGTTAAAGACCACACCTCCAAGTATAGTCATATTCTGAGGTACTGGGAGTTAGGAGGCACAATTCAGCCCATAACACTGGGACAGTTTGGACTTGTATGACATGAACTGCATTCAAAAGTAGAAGTCACTACAATGTCAATTTAACAAGCATGTCACCTAGACTGAGCCTCTGGCCATTGTCCACAACTTGATCTGTCCCCTAGTGCATGAGCCACACTAAGGGAAATGTTGAGTGTCCCTTAGAATATGGCTGTTTCACATATTTATTTTGCTTTCCATCTACCATGAACTACTATATAGCTTGTGCCTTGCAGAAAGGCATCTGCCAGAAGGGACAAGCAGGGACAAATGGGCAGCCCACATTTCATTTCTCAGCTCTGCGGCTCTGAGGCTATAGTCCCAGAAGGGGAAGCTTTATCTCTTCCTTCAGATTATTGGCTCACCAAGCCCGGTGTATTTCAGAGTGGTGCCTTTTTCAAATTCCCATAAAGGTGCTGAGTAAGGATAGGTTAATTTGCAGCTGGTTTGGGTAGCTCTGTGCTTATATCGACCAATGCCTGGAGCTATGGTACTGATCCTTCACCAAGGCAGGGATGAATATTATTAGCTAGTGATTTATACTGTGATTTTTTTTTTAAAGCCTGAAACTCCTTGGAAGTCACCATATACAAGTTTGTTTATATTGTTTATAGGAAATGTGTAGGTTGATGATTTGTATCAGGTATATATGATTACACAGCCTGGTTTGAGCTGTACTTACTTTGGTTCTTTTGAGACACAGGTAACTTGCATGATTTTGTGGGTTCATGACGTGACAAGAAAGCATTTCCTGTGTTACTCAGAAAGGTCCCTGGGAGCTGTGCCTGGAAGTCTTGAACTTCTCAGATATTTGCCAGTGCCTTCTTTCTCCTGTTGTAATGTATCCTTCACCTTTATAAAAGCCTTATATGGGGTCACGTGGGTGCTTTCAATTATATGAACTCATGTAATTGCCATAAGGTGTCATATAAGCAAGTCATAGAACAGAACAATATTCTGATAATTAAATGGTGTTATTCTAGTTCTGTTTCTTGATATGCATTAATAGTAATAATTTCTTCCATTTACTAGCCAAATACTGGTTCGTAGGCATTGAACTATTTGCTTTAGAAGCATTATTTAATTATTCAAGTATGTATTGAACTTATTTTATGTGCCAGTCTGGTAGATGTTTGGGAAACAATAAAGTATTATCAATAAAAGTAAAAATATACCGAAAATAGTTACCAATAAAGTGTCGCTGGCATCTGCAGAGCTTCCAATCTACCAATCAGCACACAGAATATAGTTTTAGAATCATTATTTTACTGTACAAAATCACCCACTTATATCTTACATTTATAAAAACTAGAGTATGCTTAATTTCACAGATTGCTCTGTAGCAAATGCTTTTCCTTCTACAACATGGCATGAATGTCAATAAATTAACTTCAATAATATTTTTAATGGTGTCACTGTATACCTCACATGGGCGTAATTCTTATTACCTCATTAAAATACTTATTAATTATTGGCCATGTGGGTGACTTCTTATTTTTGGACCAGCTTTTGATATGAATAGACATATTCCCACAATTTTAGTGCATGAATCACTTTCTAGTAGTGGTGTAGAGACCTTGGCTAGGAACTTAGCTATCCTGTCACTAATAATGCTACAACATTCTTATTACCTCATTAAAATACTTATTAATTATTGGCCATGTGGGTGACTTCTTATTTTTTGACCAGCTTTTGATATGAATAGGCATATTCCCACAATTTTAGTACATGAATCACTTTCTAGTAGTGGTGTAGAGACCTTGGCTAGGAACTTAGCTATCCTGTCACTAATAATGCTACAACCCTAGGAATAGATGATTAGATATGTCTTAATAAAGCCAGCAGAAATATTACGCAACCCTGTCTTTGAGGTCACCCAAGGATGGTAATTATGGTCTTTCTGTGGTCATTATTATCTCCTCAAATTTCCCTGTGATTCATCTCCGAAAATTACCATATTTTAATCATTAGATCGCTTGGTGAGGGAGGGGGAGAAGGAGAAGGTGTAGTCACCACTTATCAGCTGACAAAAAGTCCTAGAGAATTCCACTGACTCATTCCATCTTTCCTCATTTAAGTCTTGAACAATCCATCAAAAAGGAGGCAACATAGGCAAATTATTGCAAAAATACCAAGATTCAATAGAAGGGTACAGAGAATAGAACTGACACCCAAGGGCGATTCTGACTGTCTTGCCAATGATCCCCGATCTGGAAGACAAGACATAATTCTGAAAACGTCCTCACTGTGTGATCTTTTTTCTTTCTATATCCTTTACCTATTTACAAAATACATGGGTACACACACCACACACACATACACACTCACTGTTAGAGCATCTACAGTAACAAAATCTCAAAGTTAAACATTTTGATGGACTTCTTGATCCAGATATAACAACTAAAAGTTGTGAAGATGAGAAGGAGTTGTTTAGAGGATTAAAACAATGAATAATTCCTAATTGTGATGAAGAAATCTAGGATTGGATCTAAATGATCAGTCTAGGATTTGCTAAATTACTGAATACTCTTGATTCTAATGTTATATTTATCAAATGAGACAGTTTAGCAATAGGAGACCAATAAAGCCCAAGTCATAAAACTACCTTAAGTCTAGGCTATATGTCCTGAATAATATTTACATTCAATCAGAACATCAGGTCTATATTGCATATCCCTAACTAAGGTAGAGGGGTTTTCTTTTCCCTTCATCAATCATGAATACCTCCTGACTTTTATAATGCAATAATAAACCTCTTTCAAAACAATTCTGCAGGCAAAACAGCCTTTAGTTTTTACAATTACATGATTGAATTATTTCCCTTTATGATGTTCACATTTTTATCATGTGCCTTATAAATTTGATTTATCTCAACCAGTATACAATAAAATCCTCATTACCTCAAATTATTGGCAGAATAAACTGTTCAGACTACATAACATTTGTAAAATTTAAAAAATAATGCATATGATTGACATCTTTGTAACATGTAACATCTTAAAAGAAATGAGCTGAAGACAATTCAATGTTTTTTTTTTTTTGTTTGTTTGGTTTTTTACTGCATAGATGTTGGAGTTACTTGTGTATTCTAGGTATTAATCCCTTGTCAGATGTATAGTTCTCCTATTCTACAGGTTGGTGTTTCAATCTGTTCATTGTTTCCTTTGCTGTGCAGAGCCTTTTAATCTGATATAATCCCATTTATTTATTTTTTCTTTTGTTGCTTGTGCTTTTGAGGTCTTATTCATAAAGTCTTTTCCCAGTCCTACTTCCTGAAGTGTTTCCCCTATGCTTTCCACAAAACTTTTATACTTTCAGGTCTTATGCTTACATTTGTAATCAATTTTGAGTTGATTTTGGTATATGGTGAGAGGTGCAGTTCTAGTTTCATTCTACATATGGATATCCAATTTTTCCAACACCATTTATTGAAGAGGCAGTCTTTTTCCCAATGTTCTTGTTTCCTTTGTCAAAGATCAGTTGGCTGTAAGTCCGTGGTTTGGTTTCTGCATTCTCTATCCTGTTCAATTGGTCCGAGTATCTATTTTTATGACAGTACCATGCTGTTTCATTTACAATAGCTTTGTAGTGTAATTTGAAATAAGGTAGTGTTATGCTTCATGCTTTTTTTCCCCCTCCCTCAGGATTGCTTTGACTATTTGGGGTCCTTTGTTGTTCCATATGAATGTTAGGATTGTTTTTTTCTATTTCCATGAAGAGTGTCAATGGTATTTTGATGGGAATTGCATTGAATCTGTAGATCACTTTAGGTAGTATGGACATTTTCACAATGTTTATTTTTCCCATCCAAGAGCATGGAATGCCCCTTTTCCATTGTTTTAATTTCTTTAATTTCTTTCAGTAGTGATTTGTAGTTTGGTGATTTGTAGTTTCTTGGTTAAATAGATCCTAGGTGTTTTTTGCTTGTTTGTTTTTGCCGACTATTGTAAATGGGGTTTCTTTCTAGATTTCTCTTTCTGTTAGCTTGTTATTGGAAAATATAAACAAAACTGATTTGCGGACATTGATTTTATATCCTGCAACATTACTGAAAATATTAATTCGCTCTAAGAGTTTTTTGGTAGAGTCTTTAGGTTTTTCTACATACAGGATCATGTTTCTGCAAACAGAGAAAGTTTGACTTCATCTTTTCCTATCTGGATGCCCTTTATTTCTTTCTCTTGCCTAATCACTCTGGCTAGTACTTCCAATACTATTTTAAATAGGAGTGATGAGAGTGGGCATCCTTGTCTTGTTCCACTTCTTAGGGAAAAAGCCTTCAGTTTTTCCCCATTCTGGATGATATTGGTGGTGGGCTTGTCATAAATGGATTTTATTGTGCTGAGACACTTTCCTTCTATACCTAATTTGCTGAGAGTAAAAGGATGTTGAATTCTGTCAAATGCTTTTTCTGCATCTATTAAGATTTTCATATGGTTTTTATCCTTGATTTGGTTGATGTGATTTATCACATTTACTAACCTGCATATGTTGAACCATCCTTGCATCCCTGGGATGAATCCTACTTGACCACGGTGTATAATTTTTTTTAACATGTTGCTGTATTCTGATTGCTAATATTTTGTTGAGGATTTTTGCATTTATATTCATTAGAGATATCAAACTGTAGTTTTCTTTATTTGTTGTATCTTTGTCTGGTTTTGGTATCAAGATGATGTTGGTTTCATACCATGAGTTTTGGAGAGTGGCCTCTGTTTCAATTTTTTTGAATAGCTTAAAGAGAAATGATACTAATTCTTCTTTAAAGGTATGGTAGAATCTAATAGTAAAGGCATCTGGTCCTTTACTATTGGGAGTCTGCTAATGACTGCTTCAATCTTGTTGCTTGTTATTGGTCAGTTCAGGTTTTGAATTTCTTCTTGGTTCAGTCTTATTAGTTTGTATGTGTCTAAAAACTTATACATTTCTCCCAGGTTTTCAAATTGGTTAGTGTATAGTTGTTTATAATAATTGCTAATAATTTTTTGTATTTCTGTCATATCATTTGTAATGGCTCCATTTTCATTTCTGATTTTTGTAATTTGGGTCTTCTCTTTTATATATATATATATATATGTTAATTTAGCTAATAGTTTGTGTATTTTGCTCATCTTCTCAGAAAAACTTTTCTGTTCATTGATCTTTTGTATCAATTTTTGAGTCTCTATATCTTTCAGTTCTGCTCTGATCTTTATTTCTTTCCGTCTACTAATTTTGGATTGGATTGTCCTTGTTTTTCTAATTCTTTGAGATTCTGTGTTATGTTGTCTACTTAAAATCTTTATTTTTTTGTTTTTGTAAGCATTTATTGCTATAAATTTCTCTCTCAGTACTTCTTTTGCAGTATCCCACAGATTTTGATATGATGTATTTATTTTCATTGTTTTCTAGATTTTTTAAAATTTCTTCTTTAATTTCTTCTTGAAACCATAGGTCATTTGGGATCCTGTTGTTTAATGTCCATGTATTTGTATAGAGCCCTGAGTTTCACTTGTTATTACTTTCTAGTTTTAATCCATTGTGGTATCAAAAGATACTTGAGATGAGTTCTGTCTTTTTTGTTATTGAGACTTAATTTTTGACCTAGCATGTGGTCTATCTTGTAGAATGTTCTATGTGCTGATGAGAATAATGTATATTCTGTAGTTGCTGGATGAAATGCTCTGTATATATCTGCCAGGTCTAATTAGT
>NW_007730925.1:117016-120054 GCF_000696425.1 Galeopterus variegatus | reverse complement strand
TGGGATCCTGTTGTTTAATGTCCATGTATTTGTATAGAGCCCTGAGTTTCACTTGTTATTAATTTCTAGTTTTAATCCATTGTGGTATCAAAAGATACTTGAGATGATTTCTGTCTTTTTTGTTATTGAGACTTAATTTTTGACCTAGCATGTGGTCTATCTTGTAGAATGTTCTATGTGCTGATGAGAAGAATGTATATTCTGTAGTTGCTGGATGAAATGCTCTGTATATATCTGCCAGGTCTAATTAGTCTAAAGTATAGTTTAAATTCTGTGTTTCTCTGTTGATTTGTTGCCTAGCTGATTTGTCCAATGCTGAACTATAGGTGTTTAGGTCTCCAACTATAATCATATCGGGGTCTATCTCTTTCTCTAGGTCTAACAGTGTTTATTGTATATATCTGGGCTCTGATTTTTGGTTTCTGATGATTGTCATTTCTTGCTGGATAGACCCCTTTATCATTATTTAATGGCCTTATTGGTCACTTTTTATGGTTTTTGGTTTAAAGTCTATTTTATCCAGTACAAGAATAGCTTATCTTGCTCATTTTTGGTTTCCATTTGCATGGTATATCTTTTTCTGTCCTTTCACTATTAATCCATGTGCACCTTCACAGATGAGGCAAGTCTCTTGAAGACAGCATACAGTTGGTTTTAGATTTTTGATCCAATTTGTCAGTCTGTTTCTTTTGAGTGGGGAGTTTTATCCATTTACATTAAGGGATGTTATAATGTCTTCTTCCTGGCAATTTATCACTTTTTGTTTAGATGTTTAAATATCTTTTGTTTCTTTCTTCCCCTTATATTATTTGTCTTCAATGTTCATTGTTTTTTTGTGAGATTGCAAGATTTAGTTTCTTTTTTCTTTGTCATTTGCATTTGTGTTTTACCACTAGGTTTTGTTCTTTCTTGTGTATTTGTGGTAGTGATTGTAGTTTTTTGAATTCCAGATGCAGAACTACGTTGAGAATGTCTTGCAAGTTTGGTCATGCAGTGATGAAGTCCTGCAATTTTTGTTTGTCTGGGAAATGCACTATTTCTCCATCATTTCTGAAGGACAGCCTTGCTGGGTATAGTATTCTTGGCTGGCATTTTTTTTTCTTTTATTATTTTAAATATGTTATCTTATTTTCTTCTTGTCTGCAGAGTTTCAGTTGAGAAGTCTGCTGCTAGTCTGATGGGGGCTCCCTTATAAGTGACATGATGTATCTCTCTTGCTGCTTTTAGGATTCTCTTTGTCTTTGAGCTTGGCCAGTTTGACTATAATGTATCTCAGAAAGGATCTTTTTGGATCAAATCTGTCTGGGGATTTTTGGGCTTCCTGGACCTGAAGGTCTGTGTCTCTCCCTATACCTGAAAATTCTTCTGTTATTATTTCATTGACTAGATTTTCACTCTCTTTACCTTTCTCCTCTCCTTCTGCAACACCCATGATTTGGATGCCTGTGTGCTTAATGTGGTCTGCTAGCTCTCTTAGACTTTCTTCATTTTTTTTAAAATTCTTTTTTCCTTTTTTTTTTGTCTTCCAGAGTTATTTCATAAAGACCATCCTTGTGTTTGGAAATTCATTTTTCTGCTTCCCATAATCAGCTACTTATGCTTTTGGTTGTGTTTTTTATTTCATTGAATGCATCTTTCAGATCCAGGAGTTCTGTGACATTATTTTTTTAAGGTATTAATCTCTTTGTAAATTTCTTCCTTCATATCCTGGATTATTTTTCTCCTTTTTTTTTGTGTTGTCTAACTGAGTCTTCTCTTATCTCACTGAATTTCCTTAAGATAGTTTTTCAGAATTCCTTTTCAGTCATTTCAAGGGTTTCCTGTTCTGTAGGGTCTGGTACTTGAGAGTTACTATATTCCTTTAGTGGCGTTATNTGTGTGTGTGTGTGTGTGTGTGTGTGTGTGTGTGTGTGTGTGTGTTTCTAGTATCTCTACATTGATTTTTGGTCATCTGGTAGATCAGTTGCTTCTTCGATTATTCTGGAATGGAGTTTGAGTAGAAAGAGTTCTTCTTTTTCCAGGCTTCACAAATAACTCTCCTGTGTCAATAAAGTCAAATAGGTGGTGGGTCTCCTGCATGATGGTGGTTGTGGATATTATCATGGCAGTAAGCTATCCTCGTAGCAGTAGAAGATGTGGTGGTGGTTATTATGGACCACCACCATGGAAACTGTTCAAGCCTTCCCTAGTGTTGGCTGTGTGGGATCCTGCCTTGTGTATGGACAGTGTGGTGTGGGTGGCTGGCTTGGTTTTCTGCCTCCCTAGGGCCTGCTCAGTGTTGGTAACATGTGGTTCTGCTTTCTGCACAGGTGAGGTGGTGCAGCATGATGCATGCAGCTGGCCAGGTTTTCTGGATACCTGGAACCTATCTGGTTTGGGGGGCACAGGGTCCTCCTTATCCCTTTTCAAAATCCTATTTAAATGTATTCATATTTAGGAATATTCAGTCTAGTGTTAATATTGCTATATTCTTATAATTTTATTTCACATCTGCCTGTGAAATCTTTTAACATTGCATTATTTTCAAATTTTGTGTTATTTTCACCTTTTGTCTCTTTTATACAGTATTTGTTTTTTTAATCAAAATTCAAATGAGAATTCACTTCATGATAAAATTGCTATTCATTCTACTTTAGTGTGAATATTGACACATTTATCTTTATTCCTGCCATTCTATTTAAATTTTTTTGTTCTGCTTTCTTTGTTCTCCTTGTTCTTACTTTTCTCCTTTTTCTCTTAACAAGTTGTGTTTTATTAATTAAAACACCTAATAGCTTGAAATATATACCAGAATATAGAATTTTGGTGGGCTGGCTATTTACATATTTCTCAGAGGTTTATTAAAGAAGACTTAATAAATATTTACACCTTCTGTTTTCTAACAAGAAAATTACAATGTATGCATTCATCCTTCTTATTTTGAGTATACCTTAGATTTTTAATATAAGATTGTTATCAGTGTTTTTAAACATAAAGTAAAGCAAACATGATTTGCATTTAAAACCTACCAAATCATTTGCTCACCATCATTTTGTAGC
>NW_007730925.1:114147-116127 GCF_000696425.1 Galeopterus variegatus | reverse complement strand
AAAGCAAACATGATTTGCATTTAAAACCTACCAAATCATTTGCTCACCATCATTTTGTAGCTTATACTCTTTTTCACCCTATAGATTTTTTTTTTATCTTTCTGCAGTGTAAAAAGTTTTTGAAAAAATTTCAGTTTTCCCATGTGTTAGATGTATGGTTGGTATGGCCACTTAAAAAATTTTAAGTTCAACTCATTTTCTTTTATGATATTGTGACAATGTCAGATGAACTCTGATTATAGGGCACATTTATGACCCAACGATTAGTTTAATTGTGTACAAGCAGGCACTGGCTCCTCCACCATTGTTTACCCACTGCAGTGAAGCACTGATCCAAGCCAATGGGACAAGGTGACTAAAAAAATGTTGGTTCTTGCCATTCTATTTACCTGTAAGCTGTACTCTGATTGCTGTAAATACTCATATATTCTTTCAAAACCACTCATGGAGGGGACTCCAACCTCCTTTGGCATCAAGCACTGTCTCCATTGAGAACTCTCCATGCTACCCTCCTAACATTTCCAAACTTAGATTCACCCCATCCCATTGACAAGGATTTTGAATATTTCTTCATCTTGTGAAAATGTTATTCAACTCACACTGCTGAGGTTATCCCTTCACCAAGGGTGCCAGATTCTGGGTTGGTCTCTGTCTTGGCTTCAATATTGATTAAATTTTATGACCATTTTTATAATAAAGAACAGCAGAGTCTTGCTTAAGAAAAAATGACTTGTCTTTGATTAGTATGCCTTTGAATTAATTGTTACATAAACTTTATATTTTGAACCATAGATATCAGTGATATGTTAAAGTTAGATAGAATTACCTCTCTCCCTTCTTTATTTGCCTGACACATTGCCTATTTCTTCAAAATTTAGCTCAAGTATTACCTTCTCTGAGAAATTCTGCTACTCAGATATGGATAGATAGATAGAGTCTGTATAGGGAATGCATAATTATGAACACAATATATTCTATTCAGAGTAAACAAAATCATAATTCTAGTAGGACTGAAAAATAAGATGAAAAGTCACAGTCTTCAGCATGACACTTCCCCATCCATTCTTCTATTCCCATGAAGCAATCTTCCTTTAAGCAATTTATGTTTTTAGTTCTTCTGATTGTTTCGCCACATTTAAAAATCATCAATAATTTTATTGATTTATTATTTGCTTTTTATCAACTATACCAATATCTATTCAATACCCTCCATGAATATTCTCTCCTTTTTCTAATGTTTGTTATTGCATTATTTTTAGTTATTATTTTGTTTCCTTTGTAACTTAAAATAATATACTTATTTTATTTGCTCCTTTGACTAGTCAGCATTTTTATTGTACACTGTATAAAATGAGCACTTCTATTTCTTCCACAACCCCTTTTTCTTTTTTTATACTTCATATTTAGTACTTTGAAAAATTGAAATTAGTTAAAGTTTTAAGCAATAACTTTTTGTCTGCCATGGTAACCAAGACTTTGTTATTTATCCATAGATTGTCAGTAAAAGTTAAGATCAAAAAGAATGTTTACATTATCTTACTTTTTAAATGTTGCTCAGTTCAAGACTGTATACGCTATAGAATTGTACACATCCTTCTCAAAGCATCCAGTGTTATAGACTGTTGAGACTACTAGAATCAATGGCAAATGCATTCTCTCTCCTGACATTCTATCTGTTGCTAAAATAATGACAAATTTTAGTTTATTTTTACATTTGGGCCATGATTTCATTGTACAATTTTTGTTTTCTAGCATATCTGCCTTTCTTTTTATTACTCAACTTACTGTTCCCAGTTCATAATACATTTTCAGAGAGGGAGAAAATGCTGTAGAAAGGATTATGAAATTATCAAATGAATGAGTGGAAACTGAAGAAAGCATTTATATAGAAGTATAGATTTTCACCACATCATACTGGATACAGCATGCTAGTACATTTATTCCTCAGGAATTAACTAAGGTAATGCCATCTTTTTTTTT
>NW_007730925.1:107918-113773 GCF_000696425.1 Galeopterus variegatus | reverse complement strand
AAATAATGACAAATTTTAGTTTATTTTTACATTTGGGCCATGATTTCATTGTACAATTTTTGTTTTCTAGCATATCTGCCTTTCTTTTTATTACTCAACTTACTGTTCCCAGTTCATAATACATTTTCAGAGAGGGAGAAAATGCTGTAGAAAGGATTATGAAATTATCAAATGAATGAGTGGAAACTGAAGAAAGCATTTATATAGAAGTATAGATTTTCACCACATCATACTGGATACAGCATGCTAGTACATTTATTCCTCAGGAATTAACTAAGGTAATGCCATCTTTTTTTTTTCATTTAAGAAACTCAAGGAATAGAGAAATTAAGGCATTGGGCCAAGATCATACCACTGGTTAATGGAAAGTCTGGAATCTGAACCCAATTTCCTTATTCCCAGCCTAACACTCTTTCTATTCCACATCATCTCCTCAATTTGCTTATGTATAACCCTCACTTATTCCACAGGTCTAGGTGCAGTCCTTACTTAGATCTGGAGGTACCGGATGGACAGGAATGTTGACCTTAAAGTGAATGTTGTTCTTCTGAAACATTAGAAGAACTACCAGTCAGTATATGCCTTGCAAGAAACCAATGTTAACCAATGTTAATTGAGCATGTTACATTTATTCGTTTCAATTGTGGAGCGTTAATAGAGTGTTATTTTCTATCTTAAATATTGTTACACTGAGTTTTTCATGGACAGTTTGTCTTACTGGTCAATTAAGTCCAATTAAGTGTTTTTCAAAATCTATTTAAATCACATCTCTGTTTGATAAACTTTGGGGAATAACCAATCAATTCAGTTTATTATTTTTCTTTTAATAAATCAATAAATAACTGATATCTTGGTAGATATTAAATGAATGGAATCCGATTCTTCTGCCTCATTATAACCTTAAGACATTTTCAACATTTATCTCAAAAAAAATTTCACTGAGAATGTGAAATTTATAGTTTGGGAATCATAAATTCTACATACTGTTACAAATATTATAGATGAGGCTGTGATGATGGGATTATTGCCCTTATAAGAAGTGGGAGAAACCAGAGCCTTCTGTGGACACAGTGAAAAAGTGGCCACCTTCAATCCAAGAAGATTAGCCTTACCAGAAAAGGAGGTCTTTTAGACCTAGAACTGTGAGAAAGTAAATGTCTATTGTTTAAGCCACTCGTCTATGGCATTTTGTTATGGCAGCCTGAGCTAAGACCCCTTGGTTCCCCTCATGAGTTGTACCTGCCCAGACAAAAGCTGACACCTATGAGAATTCATTTAGGTGACATGTGACTTGTCATGGCAGCCATTCTAGATGCAGAGTTCCATACCAGTATATCCATGGAACAAGTGGTAGAGAATGCACCCCCCCAGGGGTAGCTCCCTGTTGTCATTACCAGACCAGCTCTATGGAAGGATTTTGAAGCTTCATTACTAACCACAAGTGCTCTGAGCCTGGATTTCTAGCATTTCTAGACAGTCTTTTGAATAAATCCAAGTCTTTTTTTAAGTCAGCCACAGTCAATGTCTATTGCTTTCAGCTCAGAGTCCTGACATATATCAGCAGCTATTTTTAAAATAATATTAGTTGAAGTGATTATACAACTATTATAGCTAGTGTATTTAATATGGGTTATTTTTGTGCTATCCACAGAAAAATAGTTGAATGTTTTGGTTGACTCTTTCCTTAGTTTAATATAACACGGTGGCAAACCACCTCTGCTTTTTTGGAAAAGAAGCTGATGTTTACATCTAAATTATAATTAAACCTGGTTGTGCATCCTTAGCTCTGAGGTGACTGGTCAAATTGGCAAAATTTGTCAATTCAGTCCAACCACTCAGATGCATTGTGACATACAAAATCTCTACCTGCAGAGAACAAGGTTAATAGTGTCTCCTGTGCTTTCTCTGCTAAAACAAGTTAACATATAAGTTGTTTGTTCCTCAGATAGGTTCAGCTAAGGTCATGCTGTGGCTTGGCTCATCATTTACCTGATATGGCTAGAAAATCACTCAATTTAAATTACAATACACTGCAGCACAGTGAAAGCTATTTTCTAAGCTTTATTATGTTAGGGAACCAAGATGGCCTAATCAGTTTCAAGCAGTTCTAAAAATCTTCTGGAATTGAATAAAGGAAGATGCTGTGTAAAAGCCATTTAGGTGGGCTTACTTGATATTTAAGATACCTCTTATTATTCTTCAGCAAGGTGTAAAGCATATCATTTTATTTCATAAGTGAAAGAGTTGTCAGTGTTATATATTTACAGATCAAAATATCATAATTATACTTTAATTTTGGTTAGTCTTGAATTAATCCAAAATATGCCCTGTTAAATTTTTTCTTTCCATCCTCAGGGTAAAACATAGGAATTTCCCTAAAAATTCATCTTCTACTTCTTCCCTCTGTACATTTAAATCACCCAATGCCTGTATGTTTGTTTCTATTTCTACCTCATTGATTATTTTCTTTTTCTACCTCATTGATTCTATTCAACAGCTATACCCACTCCTCATCCATAAAGTATTTACTTATGTTTTCAATCTTTCTAAGATTTCTTTCACCTTCCAAATGTATGCACTTAGCCAATCTAGTATAGTAAATTTACCTTGTGATGATGTTGAGACTTCCTCGGTTTCTTGTGCATATGTTAATGGAAACTTCCTGGACAATCAACCGATTTACAACTATTAAAAAAAGCAATGACTGCTGAGCTAGGGCTGCTAGAGCTCAAGGGAAGAGGAGAGACCTACGGAGTTCTCAAAGGCAGGAAAAGCCACAGTGAGAGAAAGAAAGGATCATTTCAACCATTTCAAGTCCCAACCACTTCAGGGCTGGACCTCATGAGCACACAGAGCAAGAACTGGCAAAAGCCACAGCTGTGGTCTGCATATGAAGTTGCATGGAGGAAGCAGGGGAGAAGAGGGCCTTGATGGCTTCCAGGCCAGCAAAACCACTAACAGGGTTCCCGTGGACCCACATAGGAGTGAGGAACCACAACATCTGAAAAAAAGGAGCCACTCAGAGGCCAGTGAGTCATCACAAGGGACTGGCACGTGGCCCGTTTCATGGGAAGTGTTTGGAGTGCAGGGGGTGGGGGAGACAGGCCCACTGGGGGAACACTGGGGCACAGCAAGGACAGCTGATCTGTCCCAGAGTCAACACAGGCCCACTCAGTGGAGACTAGTCAGGAATATAGAAATACAGAGGATGTAGTTTGCCAAAAAGACTCAGGCCCAAACCAGAGTTACCACACAACCCAGGTGCACCAGACCTCACAAGACCCAGAAGTGCTCTCAAGGTCAACAGTTCAAACCTGAGCTGCCAAAAAGCCTTCCCCAGAGAATCAGCAGCAAAGCATCAATTTAGCTCAACTGCAGGGCTCAAGTGCTGGTCCCTATAGGAAGTTCCCCATTTTAGAAGTAAACAAAGGACAACAAATTATTTCCAGTGCAGAGTTCAAGTGGTGGGAGGGGCTAATAATCCACCACAGAACTGAAAGATGAAACAAAACCCTCACAGATCACAAAGTTCTGATATTAACCAGTAAAGGTCTAACACTTCCAAAGAACACCTACAAAACCTGGAGGAAAAGGAAGCCCCCTGGGATACTGAGCCGGGGTGGGCAGGGGTTGGCGAGGGCCTCAGCATGCAGCCCAGCAGTAACTACCAGGCCACTGCCAGAAATGTCCTGGGTTGGGGGACTGAGGCCTCAGCCATGGCCCCCTGAAGTCCACATATAGCCCAGCTACTACCCACCCACCACCAAAAGCTCCCTGGGCTCCCCTGCTGGAAGGAGGGTGTGCCATGGGCCTTGACCACACCCCCCTTCCTCCTCCTTCCACCCTATTCCCCTCTTCTTTCCCCTTTCCCCCTCCCTTCCAACTGCTCTTCAACAGCATCTTAGAATGTAAAAAAAAAATAAATAAATAAGAAAAATAAATAAAATTTTAAAATAATAATAATAATTGAACAAAAAATAAGAAACTTCCTAAAGAAAATGCAGGTTCCAAAGATAAGAGGAGGAACTCTAAGAAGTCTGGGTTCAACCCGAATTTTGTCATGGATTAACTGTGCATTTAGCTATTGAATTTCCTTTTGTTCTTCCTTCTCAAGGTTAAAATAAAGGGACCAGACTAAGGCAAATTTTAGCTCTAAAATTCAGTGACTAAATTTTAGGCACCCTGGCAGGCTGTTAGGAAAATTAATTTGAATGAAGGAAGTATCACATTGTAGACGGCCACCTATTATAACTTTGTTTATGGGCAGAAGCATATTAACGTTCTAAAGTACCAAAGTGGGCAATGCATACCTGGAAGATCAAGGGAGGTCACAAATTGCTTTCCCATTGAATGTTAGTATCAGTGTCCCTTCCCCTTGGATAATGGGTGGGCTCTGACTGCTTGATCACTAAGAATATGGCAAAAGTTGGCCTGTGACAATTTCCAGGTCTATAAGAGACTGTCAACTTCTACTTCTTATTGCCTGGAACACTCACTTTCTGAACCCATGTGTTGAAGAAGTAAAGTCAGCACCATGAAGAAGCCCATGTGGACAAGAAATGTGGCCCCCAGCCAATAGCCCCGACTGACCTTCCAGCTGACAGCCAGTGACAACTTGCCAGCCTTGTAGGTAAACAATCTTGGAAATGGATCCTCCAGCCACAGGTGAGAAATCCTCACTGATGCCGCATGGAGCTGAGACAAAATTGTCCACAGAGACCTGTCCAAATTGCAGATTTGTAACAAAATAAATGGTTGCTGTTATTGTTCTAAGCAAATAACTTTTGGGGTAGTTTGGAGATAATACACAAGCACCCTCCATAACTCATACTCCTTTCAATTCCCTATTTTGTCCCATGTATGTCTCTATACTATGTGAACAGAGGAAATTTGCTTTCAAAGTGAGAGGTCCAGAAAAGTATCAGAAATTGTGGAGAAAACAAACAAATAAAATGACAAACAGATCCAGTGGCATTTGCCAAAACAATAAAAGTATAAACTTGAAAAAAGTCACTGGAGGTTTATTACTAATTTTAACATTGTTGTTCATTGTACATATCATGTCTCTTACTTCTCTAAAGTTGATAATAGTTGTATTGACAGACTGTGCAATAATATATAAAGTTGACAAACAAAACAGGAAAAAAGTCAATGATCCAACTTTAAACACATAAATTTAGTTTTGAGGACAAATAGCTAGTCTTAGACTTAGAATAATTTTACTGCATGCCCGACTTTCAGCAAAGCACTATGTCTTAGATTATGTACATCCCAAAACTAGTTAATGGCTGAAAGTTTTAATATACTTTTGGAAGACAAATGCAAGACCAAAAGAAGAAACTATTTAATATCAAAGGTTTTACTGTTATTAGTTTTTTAGTTTTACTGAACTCAGCCCATCAGTTCTGAGTCTGTGGGAAAAAATTAAGCAAGAACACTCCCAACATATCTGTTTGCCAGAAATCTCAGTTCAGGGGCAAAGCCACACATGCCAGTGTACCCCTAAAGGGAAGAGCCTGACAGCACCTAGTTGTTCTCTTGCTTTTCTCTTCATGCTCCTCTCTCAGAGAGGCTAGAACCCCTAAACTGGGTCCTTCAGAAAAATAAAGCCCACTGTTTATCACAAGAAGCTCAACAGTTCCATAGAGTGTAATATTTGTAAATATACGCTCCATCTTAACAGTTTCGTTGACCATTTTGAAGACAGTTCCAATCTAAAGTGTCTTGACTGGCTATCGGTGGGTCAGGTTGACATTACATCCAAATACACACTTTTGATCTTAAATGCAAACTAATAGATTAATATTAAAGTCTGGTTCAATTTACAAAGTCAGATTTCTTTTTCAGTAAGAGAG